>NC_043960.1:44954474-45159439 GCF_902148855.1 Sphaeramia orbicularis | reverse complement strand
GTGAAAAACACAGGAAACGGTGTGGCTTGTGTTTTCCTCAGACTATGAAGAAGACTTTGAGGCAGACGATGAAGGCCCTGTGGACGAGGAGAAAGAAAAGAAATCCCCATCTCTGACTGATGAAACAGAAAAAGGCTGAGAAGCGAGGGACCTCTGAGAGTGAGGAGAGTGAGAAGGAAGGTGAGTGAATCTCATGTTCAGACACATCTTTAAAGTATGCATGATTACTGAGAGGAACACGTAAGGGATAATGTACAGGGACGGTGTTCACTGTACCTTATCTGACTCTGTTTGCTAAAGAAATCAATACTTTACCAACAGAATAATTACCTCCGCCAAGGAGGTTATGTTTTTGCCAGGGTTTGTTTGTCTGTCTGTCTGTTTGTCTGTCCGTTAGTGTGCAACATAACTCAAAAAGTTATGGGCAGATTTGGATGAAATTTTCAGGGTTTGTTGGAAATGGGATAAGGAAGAATGATTAAATTTTGGTGGTGATCGGGGTGGGGGGGCCCACGGGGGGGGTGCAGACCTCCGCCAAGGCTGATCAGTGCCCCCCCCCGTGGGCCCCCCCACCCCCGATCACCACCAAAATTTAATCATTTCTTCCTTATCCCATTTCCAACAAACCCTGAAATTTCATCAAAATCTGTCCATAACTTTTTGAGTTATGTTGCACACTAACGGACAGACAAACAGACAGACAGACAGACAAACAGACAGACAGACAAACCCTGGCAAAAATAACCTCCTTGGCGTGGGGGGCCCACGGAGGGGCCACTGATCAGCCTTGGCGGAGGTCTGCGCTCTCCGAGTGCTTCTAGTTATAGAAAATGATCGGATTGATTTGAAAACTATTTGATATGATAGTGTTTTATATTTTACAGTTGGATCTGTGATCAGCATACAAATGTTCGACATGTTTCTGATAGAGAAAAACAAACCTAGGTAAACTTATAATTCTGCTTCTCTATCAAACTGAAATTGCAGTGTTATGTTCAGTTTGTTTTGTCTTTTCTCCTAAGTTGAAAATGTTAAACTGTATAAATGCTTTCTTTCTTGGTTTAACCCATAAAGACCCAGTGGCAGTTCCCAAATGAATTTTTCTCTCTATTTAACCTTTCTTAAATGATTTATCACCATTTAGTACAATATTATCCTCTGTTTTTTGTGTTTAGTTTTTGTTTTGTTTTGTTTTTTTTCAGTGAAAATCAGGTATTTTCCTTTATTTAATTATGTGATCATGTAGATGTTGATAAAAGCTTTGATTAAAGTTGAAGGTAATTATACCAAAAACAGAGAAAACTGAAGAAAAAGTGACTTTTTCAACAAATATGTCATTAACCGAACATAAAAACAAGTGTCTCCATCCACTGTCATTGATCCAACTCCATGGGTTTTACTGGTGAATCAATGTTGTAAAAGATGACGGCGTTTCCATGGTAACTACGGAGCCTCTGAACATCCAAATGGGTCATATCTGATGACCATGAAAAGATGACAAACTGTACTTTACAGCAATTATTTACATGGATTGATAGGTTTTGTGGATCAACAGGTATGAAACATTTTACATTATGTTAGCCTCATAGATAATTGCCTAAGTCATACACTTTATGGACAAAAGTTTTGGGACACGTTGAAGTCCGGTGTTTCTTTTCTAACAGGGCTCTGGGATACAAAACAATAATGACAAATGTCATAATATAGTTTTATAATGGGATAAATCATTGTATTGCATTGGTTAGTTTGGTTTAAATTGTTATCTTTGCCTCCAAAATGCCTCAGAGATGGTTTTTACTTAATTTCTCTCAACATTGATTTTGTTAGTGGTATACCATACATGTTCTACCTCTAAATATCTAAAATATATTTTATGGTCTGACTGTAAATGATTTTCTGCCACAACTAACCATCTACTTTCTTCACATCTCACTTAGATAGAAAAGTATTCCTTTCAACTTAAAAAAAGAAATATTGATGTTTATCAACTATATGGACAAAAATATTGGGACATATCATGTCTACAGCTGTAAGATGTTCTGTTCATGTTGATTTGAGATATAAACATCAATTTTAATCATCAATATGATATTTATCACAATATAAAACTAAATTATGATGTTTGTCATGATTGTTTTATAGCCCAGACCCCTGTTAGAAAAGAAGCACCTGAATTCAACGTGTCCCAATACTTTTGTCCATATAGTCTATGACTTAGGTAATTGTGCCATGAGGCTAAACGATCAGTAGATGATTGTGGTTTCTTGTGGCTGTTTGAGTCTTTATGGGTTAATGTGTACTTTTTCGACTACTAAGGAAAGTATTTCTGCTATAAATCATAAATTGCAGGTGTAGAGAGTGATTTTTCTAATTGCTCTATATTTCTTGCACAGATGACAGAAAGTCTCATTCGGGCTCCAGCTTCTCAGGCAGCGACAGAGAGGAGAGCGATGTAGAAGAAACTAAAGACGCAGTCAGAGATGAAGGAAAGGCAGAGCAGCCTAAAGATGTACAGCAGCGTGACCAGGAGGAAACTATCACTCCAGCAGAGGAGAAAAATGAAGTCAGTCCTGAGGAAGCCCCCTCTGCGGTGACCAAGGGCCCTGAGCTGGTGGACAGTGCAGGAGAAAGCACAGAGATACCCATCTGTGACTCCAGCGTCCCCTCAGGAAACGAGAATAAAGAGAGTAACGCCACAGAAGGAGAGGCCCAGGCCAGGACAGATGAGCGCAAACAGGAGGAGGAACAGGAGAGGGGTGAGTGTGATCCCAGAGATACCACAGTGGAGTGACAACGTGGATCAGTACATCTCTGTGGGGTTTTTCCACTATTGTCACCACCAAACTGCTTTGTATGACTGTGAAGTAGTTTATTGTCACATTAAAAATCTTACGAAAATTTTAACATTTTTGAATAGTGGAAAAATTACTTCTGTGTTTGTGTTATTATTATTGTTATTATTTTTCTTTTTTTTTAAATCTTATGTGTGCATGGTTTGTTTCTTATGCAGGGCTTTCCCCAGTGTCCTGTGGGTGGGTGCTGTGGGTGCAGTGGGAGGGGGGGTTATATGGCTGTATGATCTGTGAATTGATTTTCCCATAATTTTGGACAATTTGCAGCATTTTGGACTCTCCCATGAGAAAAACCTTATAGTTTTTCAATAAAAACACGTAGTTTCATGTTTTTGACCAATATTCTAAATACACTGTTACTCATTAAAGTTGGAATGAAATCGTTTTTACCTCTTCTTATGAAATGATTATGACAATGGGATTTATTCTTGATAGATAAAGTGTAACTGGGACTCAGTATGTAACCACTGTTCCTGGTCAAATGTGATTACTGATGTGGAGAAAATGAATAAAAAGAGTAATTAAGAATATTATATATAGTAATTTTTGTTTTTTGTTGTTTTTTTTGTTTTAGATTAGATAGAAGTGTGCTGAATACAAAATTCTTCCATTTTTATGGGTAACAGTGAATATCTGAACATAGATTTAATAAAACTAGAGCAGACAATAAAAGTATGAGACAACCAGTTAATGAAGTTCACTGCAGTCATAAGATCTGGTCATTTTAGTTAGTTTGGATGCTCCTCACGTTATTTGACATTAATGTAGCCTAAAATGGCTTGAGTATGCACCTAAACCGTAGGGAAAACCCTGTTATGTGTGTCCTCATTTTGCATCTGATTTTCTGTTCAGTGTCCGTGGTCATTCCAGATGACCACAGAGCTGTGAAAACAATCACAGAAAAAAGCACAAAACATGAGGCTGTTATGAGCGACGGTATGAACCAGTCTTCTTCTGGATTTTCAGCCTCTTTCTTTTAGAATACTACTGTAAATACTTTTACCTCAACATACTGATGAACATGTATCATTCAACTGCAACAACCAAAGGTATTTCACACTGTGTTCTTGAAGTATGTTTGCACTAGAGGAGTTTTAAAGGCCAATATAACAGTATGGAGCAGGGAAAAGATGCATTTATTTTATTTATTTTATTTAACCATTATTTAACCAGGAAAAAATCATTGAGATTCAAAATCTTTCAGTAACAGCAGAAGTTACAGAAAGTAGAAATCACAGCCATACATCCACACTAAAAATAGACATAAAACACATAATAAAACTCAGTTCTAAAACCGTACATAAATTACTTAACAAAGAACATACATATGAAACACCATCAATAATTTAAAAGGTACCAAAAGTACAGCAACAATTTCCTTAAAAGCATATCAAAGCAGAATCTAATTCAATCAATCAGAAAAACAATTACATCCGGATTTGTCCTTTATTAAATACAATTAAAATTAAATAGCTGATATTATCTTCATTCCTTGACCCAAAACAGTTGACAGTGAAAAATGTATACTCATGTTTGTTATTAAATATGCTCTATATTAATAGAAACTAGATACAACTGAAATGAACTAATAACTCAAAGGAATAAATAACTAAACACATAAACTAAGTGCAGAAAAGTGGGATTTTTTTTTTTTTTACTTTTTTTGTGATGTTCACAGATTTGAACACAAAAAACCTTAGGGTGCCACGTACTTTAATCAGTGAGGGTAAATTACATCAGATATTCTTTAATATCTGAACTGAGTATCTCTTCCTCTGACAGGTCCTTCCATTTTTTATCTGCCCCTTTAGTCTCATTACCACTGAATGATTGGTGTCTATGTTTCCACTTTGTCTCTAGCTGTTGAGCCTCAATTAGCTAATGTTTAATTTGGGGCTTGATAAAGAAACAAACCAAACCTCGAACTAAATTCTCTACTTTGATTTAGAAGATGAGCGTTCAGTTTTCCATATTCAACCCCTGTGTGATCTCTGGATTCAGTTAGTTTTCCCATTTTGTTTTAAGGTTTCAGGTTTTATTTCATCTCTATCTGAGAACCCCGGTCTAGTTTGAGCATAATTTCCTTGGTACTCTTTTTATGGTCCAACAGTGCCCAATTTGTAGGAATTTAAATAAATCTTCATTTTCCACTTCAAACTTCTTTTTCAGTTTTCAAATCTTTTGTTAGTTTCAGCCTTGAGCTATAGTGAAGGCACTGCATATTCATTAACAATTTCTTCAAACTCCTCCTACGACGAACCGATCAGATTCATTTCCAATTTTATATGTAGCTTCCTTGGGACAATGTCTACAAAGTCTGTTTGGGGTTTTGAGATATTTAGATTTTTGAGTTTTAGGTGATTTTTTTTAAATATTACAAAATGGGTCTTTACTTATAATGGGCTGTATTTTAATGGTTTTTGAAATGGAAATAGTTACAGATATCAATGTAGTTACTTATGAGCACTAATAGGAAGTCATATATGGACTTTAATTTGAGTCCATGACCTTTTTATTGACAATTTTATGTAGATTTCTTGCAACAATGTCTGTAGAATTTGTTCGCAGGTTTGAAATTTTTTTAAAAATTCAAAATTTGCCATTACTAATAATGGGCCATATAATGGTTTATAAAATGGAAATGGTCAGAGATATCAACATATTTACTACTGAGCACTGACAGGAAGTCATATATGGACTATCATTAAATTAGCGGAGTTCTCCTCCGTGAAAGTACCACCCACTTCTATTGGGAGTTGATCTCCTGCATCAAGACCACAGGACTAACATAGAACAGAACCTGATAACCTCACAAATTCAAGTTGTTATTGATTCTTAATAGAACATGCTGATGAGATACAGGGACATCAGTCCTATTTTCTTCATGGGTTAGTGTACTGTCATGCATTTATCATTCCACTGCTGTGCCAAGTACGTATCCCCGCTGAGAATTGTTTTTCCTGGCTGCGGGAGCATAATTTTGACTTTTATGTCATAATTTGACTTACCATGGGTATTTTTTTTTCTAGTGGTGGAAATAGGCTTCCATACATAGGAAGCCTATGGAGCAAGCTCATTTCCATCTCTGATAAAAAAAAAAAAAAAATCCCCAAAGTAAGTCATAATTATGACATAAAAAGTTATAATTATGAGATAAGAAAACTAATTATGACATTAAAAAGTCAAAATTATGAGATAAAAAGTCATAGTTATGAGATAAGAAAGTCATAATTATATAAAAGTCATAATTATGAGATAAAAAGTGGAAATTATGAGATATGAAAGTCATACATATGAGATAAAAAGTCAAAATTATGCTCCTGCAGCCAGGAGAAACAATTCTGAGCAGGGATACGTACCTTGGCACAGCACCTCCATCTGAATTTAGCATCAGGGAGTCATTTTAAGCATTTTTTCCTACATTTTGACCTATTGGTTTCCCTCCAAGTCACTTTTTCCACTTTTGATGCAGACATCATCTGCAACCACAGGCACGGATTTTTGCTGCTGCTCTAGTCAGGCCATCTGTAGTTTGCACAACATACTGAAGTACCAAAACTACATTATTTTAGTTATTTCATTTAAGTGTTACACTTACCCTTTGGTTGTGTATTGAATAAAGCTTGTTTCTGTCTTTTTCTTTCTGTGCATGTTTTTATATTTTGCATGTTGTGTCCTTTGTTTTTGCCTGACGATTAAAGAGACGTGCTTTCTGTTGACTGTGTGACTGTGTCTTTTCTTTGTGTTTGCATTGTTCTGAAATGGCCTCTGACAGTGTGGTGTTTGTGCATCATGCATCATCATGGGTGAATCCTATCCAGTTTTTTTTTCTGAAACACATACTGATAAAATTGCATGCACCGTGTCTGTTTCTCTTTCTCAAGCCAAGTCTGTGCAGGAGAAGCTGGCAGAAGCCATATTAAAGGAGTCGCATTGCAGCTCTACGCCTGAGCTTAGTGACACCAGCACCGAGGAAGAGGAGGAGTCAACAAATAAAGGCCCTGCAGAGGACAAGAAGGGTACCAGAGTTTTATTTTCATTCCAAAAAAAAACATCAAGCAATCCGAAAAGGTTTTTTCTTAAACAAAAAATTTTGATTGCTTTTGCAGATGCAGTTCTAGAGAAAACAGATGCAGAACAGCAACTGACCGTTGAAGAAGAGGTAAAGGGTGAAGCTGAAGTGGTAGAAAATACTGAGTCGAAAGAAGAGGAGGATGAAACTAAACAAGAACTCAGTGAAAACAGTGAGATTGTTAAGGATGAGACAGCTAAGACGGATGAGGTCAATGAAAAGGCTTCATCAGAAGGAAAAGAGGAAGAAGCAACAGAGAAGGTTATATCAGAGGACATAGAGGATTCAGCTGCAGCTTCACATCCAGTATCTGAAGAGAAAGTGCCTGAAGATGACATGACTTCAGATCCTCAAGCAGATGCAGCGGCTAAGTCCGCTGATGCAGAGGAAACAGCGAAAGATGAAGAAAAAGGAGAGGAAACTGCAGTGGAGGATGATGCGCAGCCCGAGGAGATGGGGCAGGGGCAAAAAGTGGTGAAGAGGATGAGTCATCGGTATCAGAGCCCAATAAGAAGACTGATGAGACAGCAGCGGCAGACAATTCAGAGGCGGCGATGACAGCGAGTGAACAGATGAAAGTGGAGCCCTCAGAGGAGCGAGAGGCTCTCAGCTGTGAAGAGGCATCTGTAACCGACACAGGGAGGAAGGGAGACGACGAGGACGCAGGATCACAAAGACAAGTCACAGCAGACGAATCAACAGCCGATGATGAAAAAACAGCAGGTCAAGGTCAAGAAAACACTAAAGATGACAACATTAAAAATGATGCTAAAGAGGAGGACGTCTGCAGCAGTGGGCGCTCAGAAAGAGGATGATCATGTAGGACAGGAGACGACAAAAAAACAGTAGAAACAGAAGAAAAGGTAGAAGATGGTAGGGAGGAGGGAAAACAAACAAATCCAGATGAGATGCCGGAAAACAAGGAGGAAGGAGAAAAGGAGGAGAAAGATTCAACAGAAGAAGTAGAGAATAATAAGGAAATAGAAAAAAAAAAAGATAAGTCAGAAGAAAAGGAGAATGAACAAAAAGAAAAGGATGAGAAAGATACAACAGAAGAGGTAGGGGATAAAAAGGAAGGAAAGAAGGATGGGGAAAGTAAAATAGAAGTAGAGATAAAGAAGGAGAAAAGGATGAGAAAGTAAACTAGAAGAAACAGAGAATAAAGAGGGAGGAGAAAAGATAAAACAGAAGTAGAGAATGAGGAAATAGAAGAGGATGAAAAAGAAACAAAAGATGAAGTAGAGAATAAAGAAGGAAAAAAGGATGGGGAGAGAAGGATAGAAGTAGAGAATAAGGTAGGAGATGAAGATGAAAAAGATAAATGGTTGAGAATAATGAGAAAACAGAAAAGGATGAAAAGGGAAGTCAGAAGTAGAGAATGATCAAAAAGAAAAGGAAGAGAAAGATACAACGGAGGAAGTAGAGAATAAGTGGAAGAAAAGAAGGATGGAGAAAGTAAAACAGAAGAAACAGAGCACAAAGAGGAAGGAGAAAAAGACGAAACAGAAGTAGAGAATAACAAGGAAATAGAAAAGATGAAAAAGATAAAACAGAAGAAATGAAGAATGAACAAAAAGAAACAGATGAGAAAGATTCGACAGAAGAGAGAAAATTAAGCAAATAGAAAACGATGAGAAAGACAAGACAGAAGAGGCAGAAAATAATGAGAGTAAAGAAGGAAAAACCATAGAAAATGCAGAAAAAACTGATGATGTGACACTGGATTCAAATACTGAAGGACAGGAAAAGAAAGAACCAGCTGAGGAGAAAACTCTGAATGAGGAAGATGAGGGTGCAAATAAAAAGATAGAAGAAGAAAACCAGAAAAGACAGAGAAAGGCAACAGCGAAGAGGAAGATGTGTCACAAGTAAAGACGAAGGGAAGGAATCTGAGCAACAGGGAGTCACAACTGATAGAAATAATGAGAGTGAAGAAACGAACGACACAAAGGTTGATGAACAGAAAAGATGGAGGAGGAGGGTAAGACCAAAGCCGGCGGGAAAGATGGCGAAGAGTCTGAAGAGAAGAAAATAACTGATGAAACAGTGGAGGAAGAAAAAATATTACAGATTACAGAGGAACCTGATGAGACCGCAGGCAAAGATGATGCGAAAACAGCCGATGAAAATGAAAATGTGAAATCAGAGGACAGAGGTGACGAAAACACGGCTCAGACATCGGAAGAGACGCCAAACAAAGGCACAGAGTCCGAAGAAGTTGAAGGCGTTGAAAAAGGAGAGGTCGACGCTGAAAATGGGGAGGTATCTGTCGTTACGGAGATGAAAATAAACAACAAGATAACAGCGGAAGAGAGTGATGAGAAGGAGAAACAACAGAAGAAGGGGAGAGTAAAGAGGTAAAAGATGGACGTGAAAATGACGAGAGTGATCGGACCCCTGAGGCTGGACTTAAGGAAGGGAGTGAAAAGGTGGAAAAAGTAGATGAAGTGAATAAAAGGATGCAGAAATAAAAGAGGCGACTATCTTAGATCAGGAACAAATCTCAAAAACCGGAGTCAATGATGTGGATGATTCTGCAAATAAACCCATGAGGAAAACAAGGAGTCGACCACATCTGACAAACAACCACACACTGAAGAACGTGTGGACGCTGTTGACGTCTTTGCCGTGGACGGAGACAACGGAGACACGGAGGAGGCGAGTAAGGCCTCAGAGGAAGCGAGTATCCTCCTCAAACCTCAGCCGAAGTCACAGGAAACGCACAATGACTCGGATAACGCCGACCCCTTACACAGTCCAGACAGCTTAGCAAGGGAGGACAGCACAGACCTGGTCTCAAACTGGGTCACCACACATCGAAAGTCCAAGTTTTTCGAGACGTTCGTCGAACCTTTAGAAGATCTGACATCAGACATCGAAGTATCAAGCCCTGTTGGAGAAGAAGCGAAACCCTCAGACAGCGAGAGATCAGAGAGTCCAGTGAAAAAGGTGAAGGTTTCTGATGGAGGGAAAGAGGAAATGTCAAGAGATGTAGCGAGTGTAGGACCGATCCAAAGACAAGGAATCTGGGAGTAACCCCTCCGAAGAGGAGAGTGGTCTCATCAAAGACAAGGAGAGTGACAAAGCAGAAATAGATAGTGAACAAAAGACTGAGGTTGTAGAAAAGGAGGAGAGGTCAGATGAGCAGAAAGGAGATGAGTCGACTGAGGAGGAAAAGGCTCAAGAAGGTCTGATGCAGATGGAGTCGAAAGATTCCTCCAAAACCAAAGTGGAAAGTATCGCAGGAAGTCGTCATTCAGTCAGGAGTGGAAGACATGAGACAGAAAATGAACCGAGAACCGATGGAGATGAGAAGGAAAAGAGGAGAAAACTACCGGCAGTGGTCCAGATGTTAACGTCACGCAAACACAGACTGAAGATGTGCTGCCTTCGTCCAAAACAGAAGAGCATCATGGGAGTCCAGAACCGACTTCTCTTGACATGAATCCAGGTGAGATGAAAAATACCGAAGAAGAGGAGAAAGATGAAACAAGGGGGATGAAAGCAGAGAAGAGACAGAGATAACCGATTTGATGACGTCCAAGTCAGGAGACAGAAGCTCAGAGGAGACTCCCAACGGAGACCGAAAACCATCAGACCAGAGCGTCAACCCGGACCCAAGGGATGTCCGGTTGATCCAAGACATCAAACACACTCTGAGTAAAGACCGTCTGAGCACGTTTTCGGTGGATCATGAGACGTTGTTCGGTCGCAGCTCGTACCCTTTACTGACCACAGCGAGGACTGAGAGTGGACATTAGATCCACACCGAGGACTGAGAGTGGACATGAGATCCACAGCAAAGGACTGAGAGTGGACATGAGATCCACAGCAAAGGACTGTGTTTGTTTGTTTATTTACTTCATTGGATAAACAGCGATCCAGTTTGACCTGATTAAGACCTTCAAGTGTCATGTGGTTTCTGTGTTTACAATGGTTTCTTAAATAATCATCATCCTTTAGTGACCAAAAAGAAGCTGCATGATGAGTTGTGACAGTGGCATTAAATGTTTATAATAGGTCATCTCTTCCTATTGTTGGTAACAAAGAGGCGTAGTTTATGCTGGGGATCGAGTACAGCCGCTGTCGTCTAGTACCTGTAAACAGATACGCCACCACTCACGCTCACAGATGATTGAATAATTCATAGTTGTCGGACTTCCACAGCTAAGTTGGCCTCTGTTGAGGACATATCAACACAATGATACCATAGTTGAGCTTTGACCAGTACAATACAATGGAGACATGACCGATAAATATTACTGTGTTTTGTTACGGAAGATCTGAAACCTGCACTAATAAAGGCTACGATAATGAACTGAACTACATCTTATAGAACATTTGTTGCAACATTATGGAATGTCAAAGCTAATCACGGTATTTATTTGCTGCTAATGCTACCTCCTTTAAGAAACATGTAAGTTAAACCTAGTTAGATTTTAATGGCTAGAGGTTGAATTGTGATGTTTCGTCTTTTTTCTTTGATTAAAAAAAATAATTCAATGTAAAATTCAGTGACAGAATTTCTGTGTGATTAAGCAATTAAATGACAGCAGTGAAATGATTACGGCCCTTTTTCTTTGACAAAACAAGTAGATGTTAGGGGATTTGAACAAATACTCACTACTTCTACGTCAGACAAACGTAAATTGACCCAAAAAACACAATACACTGTTGCTGATAGAACTGTATGGGTGTGTGATCTGTGAATTGATTTCTGCATAATTTTGGACAATTTGCAGCATTTGACTCTCCCATGAGAAAACCTTATATTTTTCAATCATTTCAGGTTTTTGACCAGTATTCTAAATACACTGTTGTCCATTAAAGTTGGAATAAAATATTTTGATCTCTTCTCATGAAATTATTGTGAAAATGTGATTTATCTAAATAGATAAAATGTAACTTGGACTCAGTATGAAATCATTACACCGGTCAAAGGTGATAACTAATGTGTTTCAAAAGAAATAAAAAGAGGAATATGTTTCAAAATAAAATTATTCCAACTTAAAGGAAATAGTGTATGTAAACATTCTAAAAGTGCAAGAGAAATTCACACAACTTTTTTTACATATTGCAAAAGATAAACCTATTGGTATTAGTGGAAAGCAGAGGTGTTTGTAAATCATGTTTAAACCAAATATTTTATTTTTATTTAATGTTTATACAAGGTACAAAAAGGGAAAAAGAAAAATGTACAAGCACTAGACTCAGATATCAGCTTATGATAAAAATCAGACTAACAGCTAAAGAAAAAACACAAAAATCATCATCCTCCAATTGTACTATAACAAATGATCTGTGAATTTTCATATGGACTTGTGAGATCACTGGGATTCCATCGTTGCACAAAAAGGTAGAGATGACCTATACTTCTGTTAAAAATCTATACATTGACCGGTCTAATGTGTGTTGTTTATATCGACAGAGGGAGTATTCACCTCCAGAGTTCACCAGGTTGAACTACTATGGACGTCCTCTCATTTTTCTGTTTATAGTGGATGGCTTTAAGTCTTAAGGTCATCACCGTCTTTACCTGAGTGTGGATGCGAAATTAAAACTTCAGAAAAGACACAAATATGGCCTCTAATGCCAGCCTTTAGTGTTTTAATCACTTGGTTAAAATGTGCAACTTGGCCTCCTAACTCAACAAAATACACACACACACTTAACATTTAAACCTGAAGTTAGTCGCAAAAAAAGGTAATGAAGATATGAATTAGTGAGGATATTGTAGCATTAGTTGCTGTCCTCGAAGCTGCCGCTGCTGCTGAAGGTGGAGCAGAACCTCATGGTGCTCATGGGATCAGACACATAACCTGGAAAAGACAAAAGAGCAACAGTGATACACTATATATATACAATCTGCTACATACTATATGCTACATATATATACTATATATATGTGAATCTACAAAGGCACAAAACATTTAGGCAACGTTTAGACAGCAGGTTTTAATGCACAATTCGATTTCTTGGTGAAATCCAGTTTTTTTGTGTGCTTGTTACTACAGTCTACTCTCATTAAACCGCCCGCCGTTATACCACCATTTTCGCTCACCGCCGACCCAAACCACTGCACAAAAATCCCCAATGCATATATTCCATTAGCTACCGCCATTTCCGCCTATCGCCATCCGCCAGCCCAGTTCCATGCACAAGCAACACTTATACCAATTGATTTCCCGACCGTTATACGCCAGCGTGATTGCCATCGAGTACACATAAGTTTTAACAATGCACTGAAACAACGCACCAGACGCTGATCGCGACAAGCTACGAGTAGGTCTACGGAACGGCCACCGTTCATTTATCGCAGAACACTCAGTAGGTCAGGATGTCGGGAAGAGGACGTGGGATTAAGCCAAAGCCTCAAGATGATGGGGTGTCATTTCCCGACACGGTATAATAATGCTTAAAATGTTTCCCCACTTTAAATGATCCCTTACAACATAACAGAATCAAGATTATTTAGAAACGCAATTAGAACGGGTTAACGGAGGCAGCATAGACATCATATAGTAAAGACATGCACATTATGGACTCAACCTGTTGTAACGCCATTTTCGCTATACCGCCAATTTGGCCGTGAACGGAAGTTGGCGGTTATAACGAGAGTAGACTGTATTTCACATTAAATGTAACTTCTATCAGTTTTGAGTATGAACTGAGTGCAACCCTGAAGTGACCTGCATGCGCAAAAGAGGTCCTGACATAATACGTGACCACGCAGGCATGTGCTGTGTTTACGGAAGTAACACTCCTGGGATGCAGAATTGTAATGTTTGTTGGATTTCAATGACGTAAAGGTCAAATAAATGCAACTTGGCCATTCAGACTGAAGTCGCATTTCAAAATATCAGATACATATTGGATTAGGACCATAAATGAAAGTGGCCCGGGTCAGATTAGAAAAAATCTAATTGTGCTGTTCAAACTGTCCTTAACAGATCGGATACAGGTCACCATATGGGCCAAAAAAATTGGATTTGGGCCACATTTGCCTGCAGTCTGAACGCAGCCTTAGTAACAGGATATTCTGTAGATCTGCCAGGGGTGGACCTACAGGGGAGCAAAGGGGGCAGCTGCCCCCCCCCCCCATTGTAGAACCTTGTCCCCCTGGCTGCCCCCCTAACTTTATGTTAACTTTTAATATTTTTTTTATTTAAAACTATACTAACAAAAATAATCATCACTATTCCCAAAAGCCTCTTAGTATTGAAATAAAAGATGATTTCACCAAAAAAATCACAATTCTAAAAATTATCTTGGGCCCCTTAAATACTTAGCTCCGCCCCTGTATTAAACGCAAAGCCTATGTAACAATCGAGCCTCCTGTGCCACACACACGGTGTGTGTGTGTGTGTGTGTGTGTGGAAACAGAGTCTGTGACCTGGCAGAGTAGAGCGACTGAGCCGTCCAGCTTTAACCAGGTGAAGTCAGTTTCCCTAACACACAAAATTAAAGTAGAGTTAAATATGTAACGAATGGAATATACACTAAGGGTTCAGTACGTTCATTCATCATTTGCCAAAAGTGGCTCGCTCGCGTGTGATTTGTTGGAGTTTTTACCCCTTTGGTTAGTCAGCTGACTATAGTAAACAGTCGATGAAGCATTTAGATATGTAAAACTGGCATGTTTGAATTCAGAAGGTCACTGTTTAAGGCGCTTAAGTTTCAGTCACAGTGTGATCAATATTGTAGAAATAAGCCTGAACAGTTAAAGCAGGTTACATCCTTACTGTCAAACTGGGAAAATAACAAATATAGTGAGAAAAATACAAGGATTTTAACCCTGAAATTTTTATATCTTGACATTTGCAGCGACAATGAAAAGAAAAAGTAAAAATAACATCTTTACTAGATATTTTGGGGAAAAATGAGGTAGGAGGAGGAAGAGAAGGAGGAGAAAGAATGGTAGAGAAACCAGGAGGGTCAGAGCTGAAGAAGGCCACAGAGAGGAACAGACCAGGAAGGAAGTGAAGAAGAGGAAGAAGATGATGTCAATGTGAGGGATGAAAATGAGGAGGGTTTGGTTTGTGACAGAGGGACAGAAGCAGATGCTGAGGAGGCAGATGGAGAAAGTGGTGGCGGGGAGTCAGAGGATCCAGCCTTATTTCAGCTGGTCCACGTGGTGTGGTTTTATTTTCCATACAGATTCCAGTGCAGTGACATAGCATGTTACTCAATAAAATAGCATGTTTTCACTAAAAGCCTTCTTTTTATAAGGTTAGTTACATAAAGCTTTACATGTATGTTATTTATTCATAATTATGATAAAACTGAAGATAAAGCAAATTTCTACTCGATTGCATAACAATTCAAAAAATAGTTTAAAAGTGTTATTGACTCCACTTATACATACATGGAGATTCCACATAGCACACTGAGGACGTTCTCATGCCATCCTGCCACCCCATTGCCACCCCATGTAAGGTTTTCTAGATCCACCACTGAGAATACTGCTCACTAAACTGACTTTGACACCCTTAACCATTGGTGCAATTTTGTCTTCAGTATAATTTTTGCACTTGGCAAATTCATCCTGTGGCCCGGACTGGAACCTTTGGCGGGCTGGTTTGGCCCTCAGGCCTGATGTTTGACACCCCCGCATTAGACACTTTGCAAACCTACACCTTTGCTTTTCAATAATGTCACTAATCAGAGTCACAATAGTACGCTGTCATCTGCACACAAACCATTTCGATCAATAGGTGAGAACTGCATGCTCCTCCTCAGCTCTTCCAGTGACAGACCTCCAGATGCGCGCCGCCCACTGTAAAGTTAAAATACACTGAATCAGTTCAAATGAATGACTCTATACACTGTTCTACTGAAAATGATACCAGTCCAGAAGCACAGGGCATGTTCTGTACATGGAGGCACACGAGATCAAGTGTAATTCAATATCTTATAGGGGACCGTATATCAGACTGCTCTCACTTTCTCTGCTACGGTATACAGTCTGCAATATTGATGCGAGGTTGATGGAGAGACTACAGAAACAATCTACACAGAGGTTCATAGAATGCCCAAGTCTCATGATTATACTGAAAACAATAATGAATATGGATAATCTGTTCAATACAGTGTGTTTCAATTAGTTGAACATTTTGGTGGCGTTCCAGGGCACTACTGCCGCTGCCACATCATGATAACCCACCTACTGTTACTGAGCTCATAGTGACTGTTACCAAGAGCCAACCCCCACCACACACACACACACACACACACACACACACACACACACACACGCACACACACACACACACACACAAACACACATACACAGAATACAGAGGCTCACAGCCAGGCGTCTAATAGCGGCCTTCCTCCTTGGTCAGAATACCATGCATGTTTTATCGCCTTTGCTTTCCTTTGTTTCCTTTTCGGTTTCTGAGCAACTCCGGTGCTTACTGTTGCACTGAGTATCAGCTGTAAATGTTAGTGACAAAACAAGAGACAGGCATTTCATTAGAACAAGCTCAGACATGCTGTTAAACTTTCTGTCAGAGAAAAACACTCAGTCATTGTAAAAAGAATGACAGAATCTGTGAATAAGGCTGCTTCAGTGAACATGGCTAAACCTTTGTTACTACTACACTGATGACAATATGTGAAAAACACGTAAATAGTTTAAGCGTTGTTTCTCAGAAGCATTGTAACACATGTGGTCTGACAAAAAACAAGAATTCTGTTTGTGAACGGACTGGGTTTATAGGATATAGAAATGTATCACATCATTCATGATTTTGACTGATCCAATCGTACATTTGGGTTTAAATATGTGATTGACATCTCTACAGTATTTATGAGCAAATGTTTTGGCAGTGACAGAAATATTGCATCATTTATTTAAGATGTTTTTTTGATATATTACTGAGGTGCACTGAAGAATTATACCTGCTCTGTAGGTTTCAGTCTTGTTGGCAAATAAATTACATTCATGCACATTTATGAGTCAAATTGTGCCATTCCGGAAACGTTTGGCCAATACCGTATGTGACTGAAAGCAAAACTAGCACATTGATTCGTGGGAATCCACGGGTTCTAGAAACAGTAGAGTTAATAAATGGGGAGCTGAGCTAAACTTACTGGAAGATTAGGAAGAAATATAATGGCACTCATTTTGTTTTGTATTGACATCGACGCGGACCATAGACTTTGCCACAGGATTGCACATAATGGTTTATGAATGTTACTATTCACGGTGGCACATGAAGGCAGCATAAGACTTTTACACAGGACTGAACATGACAGTTTATTGCCAGTCACTGCCATCAGCAGTGACTCGCAATAACTCCGGTCTTTATTTACAAAGATTACCAAAGCAGATACTATAATTTATTGTATCTGGTGAGTTGAAACCATGAGTTGAAACAATTGCAGATATTATATTCAACTGCAGAAATTCTATTCTATTATTTCAAGCAAGTCTGAATTCTTAATGCTGTCTTCAAGGCCATCAGATGCAGAGACATGCTGTATTTTTTTCGTCTGGACTTTAAATATTGATTTAGTCTGCATTTGATGTAATCCTCAAAGGTTAAAAAAGAGGAAATGACTTTTGAATTGGATCAGATCTTGTTGGTCATTCCCAGGGTAAAGTGGTTATTACCAAACAAAACTGGTCTGAATAACAATGGCCGAATCTCAACCAGTCTAGCATCTATGGGAGCAGAACATTATTACCACTTTCCCATTTTCTCCCAAAAACAGCGCTGACCTGAGGCCTAGACTCCACCAGACCTCTGAAGGTGTGCTCTGGTATCTGGACCAAGATGTTAACAGCAGATCCCTGAAATCCTGGAAGTACAGAAGTGGATTTCCATAGACTACATTTATTAGTCCAACACGTCCCACAGATTGGAACTGAGATTGGGATGTCCTTCCTTCGTCTATTTTTGGTTGGTACAAACCACTGCAGACCAGGAACACCCAACAAGACCTGCAGTTGTGGAGATGCTCTGACCCTGTCATCACCGTTATAATATGGACCTGGTCAAAGTCACTCAGTTCCTTATGTTGCTGCTTCCAACACATCAGCTTCAACAACTAAATGTCCACTTGCTGTCAAATAAATCCAACCTACTGAAAGGTGTCATTGTAATGAATAATCAATATTATTACCACTTCCTCTGTCAATGGTGTGTGAGTAAGAGTATGGAAAAAAAACATTGAAAAGTTTTGTGTTTAATTAAGCTAGTAATGAAAAAAAAATAATAAAGAATTCCAAAGACAAAAGACAAATGTTTATCATAGTCTAAAAATATATTGTGGTAATCAACATTTTAATACCCAGGTTTATTTCTAATTGTGCTTGTTATTATGGACATCTGAATCAGCAATAGATGAGCAGAGTATGTGAAATAAAGTGAGCATTGATGGAGCAGTTATTGAATGCCCCTGTCATTTACCAGTGTCACGACAGCAGCCCCTCAGTGGCTTTTCAGCGACTGAAATAGTCTCTCCACAGTATTACTTACACATGCTAAAGAAATTGTAAATGGGTGCGTGTGAACGAGGCCTTTGTGCAGTAAATTACTGCGGTGCCCCCTGACCTTCACCTGTCTAAGGAGGTGCTTGAGTAGTCTGAGTACCTCTGAGTCCAGAAGGCGTAGGCACGGGTATTAAGAGCGTACTCCAGTTCAAAGCGAGAGCGCAAGGCGGCCACGTGGCTTCGGCCGGGACCTCCTCGAGCCAGAAGACAGTCAGAGGACGACGAGGGGGACAAGGAACCACTGCTGTTACTGGAGGCTGGAGACATCAGCTGCATAACACAGAATGGAATTGTATACTTTTATATATGAGTATGATATCAACCCATACAGACACAAACATCCACCACCAACCAAAACCATCTACTGATCTAAACTGTTTAATACCTGTTGATCCACCAATCCTATCAATACATGGAAATAATTGGTGTAAAATGCAGTTTGTCATCTTTTCATGGTCATCAGATATGACCTATTTGGACGTTCAGAGGCTGTGTTTGAGTAAACGTGGAAACACTGTCATTTTCTACGACATCGATTCACCAGTAAAACCCATGGAGTTGGATCAATGACAGTGGATGGACACACTGGGATTATGTTCAGTTAATGAAAGATTTTACTGAAAAAAATTTTTTTTTCTTCAGTTTTCTCTGTTACTGATATACTAACCCTCAACTTTAATCTGAGCTTTTATGAACATCTATATGATCAATATATTACATATTGGAAAATACCTGATTTTCACTGGAAAATGCAAAATACAGAGAATTATTTTATAATAAATGGTGATAAATCACTTGCCACAAAAGTAGAACTGGGTCTTTATGGGTTAATGCATTTAAGTTGGATTGATATTTACCTCAATGTTGCACAGGCATTCCTCCAGGTTGGAAACAACTTCAGAGAACTCAGGTCTGTCCTGAAGGACAAAACAACTTTTTTGTTTTAACACACAGCTGTATTATGTTGTGACTTTCCTGTATGGTCGTCTCTTTGTCGTCCACCCACACATAAAGTAGAGGTGAACGGTTTCAGAGGAAGCCCTTAGATCTCTGGCCTCACTGGAAGAGAACAAACAGCACCGCTGACCCTGGAGCTGTTCAATTATACATCACTTCACAGACAGCGGTCAAGAACTGACCTCAGTCTGCTTTAAAGTGAAAGCAAAACACCAAACACAAAACCATAAGTGAAGAATAATAGCATGACAACAATGAAAGAAACCTCAGGAAAAAACAAGAGCGATCCGTCATTCACAAACCTGCATATGTATCATATACAGATAAATATACAGATACATATGGAAACTAATTCTGTTTTTTAAATTTGTTTTATGTTTATATGCATCTATGATAGACACAGTGACAGCCTTAAAAAGTGAAGCTCAAACAACCCCATCTCCCCCTGGTGGCTGGCTGTAGTTTAAATCCCACCTCTTCTATGTAATTCAACAAAAACACACATCTGTTATTATTCCCTCTGGGGATTACTATCTTATTATTCTGATTTCATGAGTTTATGAGAGAGATTTCATTTTTATTATTGGTTTGTACTTTAATGTTGTAAATATGGGTGATTGACAGCTGCAATAACTAATGATGGTCCTGATGAACCAATCCAACCCCTGGTGGGCCTGAGGGTGTCATGTCCCCACATCTCTACTGCAGAGTTCAGCTCCATGCGGGGTCACATTTAGAATATGGCAGCTCCTGTCACCAGTGGATTTGGACTTTATTGTGAGGAAACTGCATTAGCATCCATATTTATACAGTTTACGAGGCGGCTTCAAAAAGTTCATGGAAAAAGGACAGTTGGAAAAAATGGTTTAAGTTATGATGTTTATTTTTCAACATATGCTCCATCTGGGTCAATACACTGGATACGGCCTTTAAGTTCATCTGTGAAAAACTGAGGGCAATGCGATTTAAACCATGTCAAGGACATGTTCTTTTTCAACAAACGTTTTGAAGCCCCCTCGTATATATTTATTGCAAGAGTTTGACAGATTTTAAAGAAGTCCTATGTAGGTTTGTGGCCAATACTAGTACTGCAATCACATTCAAAATACTGTAGCACATGGTATCCCCTCCCTGTCTCCCCAGACTAGGGATTGCCAGATCCAGCATGAGCGTCTACTACAAGGAGCTACCATGGCAAGCGACAAGTCCTACACTGGTATAAATACCGGGCTGCAGTCTCTTCACCCAAGCTGTGGTCTCACCGCCCGGTTAGGGCCACCGGTGAGAGAGGATATCGGACTTCAAATACTTCTCCACTTTCAGCCGTCTCCATGTTTCAAAAGCATCTCCTATACATATCCTTGTTTTGTTTCTCACTTTGTCACAATGTAATTGGGAATAATAAGAGGCCTTTTAGGTTTAGTAACGTCAGACACTTGTGATCAGAAATGTTCCAGCTGCAGCTCAGTGGAAATAACTCCAGCCAACCTGGATGCCGAAACACCACTGACTTGCTGATTGGGAGATAGGTGATGGGTGGAGCATCAGGCCAAAACACAAAATGACAATATAAACTGTATTTATGGGCTTCTACTTAGCTTTTCAAATGCAAATATTCTGGCTGGACTACCACTGTCAGTGATATCAATATTTGAAAAGAACATGATTCCTTAATGTCTGGTGACACGCAGGGCCGTTTTATAATTACTTGGAACATAATTCTTACATACAGCTCCTTTAATGAGCCTTAAAAACTACATAATTGCAATTTCAAATACTCTATCCTACTGAAAAAAAATCAGTTTAGCTGCAGGCTTAACCATGTCACTTATCTTTTTATGTTGATGATGCACAGTTGTACATTTCTATATTTTTAAAGCTAAATAAAGAAAAAACGGCTTCATGCAATGGGACCAAAGGAAGCTCTAGACAAAAACAACAGTCAATACTTGGAGGTTTTGGCAAACAGGTAAAGACAGGAGTCACAAAGTGAATTTAGAGTCTCATTAAATGTTAATTCTGATTTGTGATAATGGATCACATTACCCCAGTTCTTAAGACTCTGTACAGGCTACATGCATCATATCTGGCTTAATCTGGCATCTGTCTGATGTAATGTGATGCCATTTTTTAATCACTCCTTCATTTATTTGTTCGTTTGTTTATTACTTGCACTGTCTTTGGTAATGTTAAAGTCTTGTTGAATCATTAGAAAAAATCAACAAAAACAGTATTGTCTATTGTTTAATATTCTATTTAATTGTTATGTGAAGCTGCATCTTTTATTAAAATGTTATTTAAATTAAGTGGACTTGACTTGAGCTCTCAGTGTTTTTTCTGTCCACAGGCTGTAAACACAGAGCAGCATGTCCTACTTTTCAGTCCCATGTGAACCAATGTACAGTGCAGTACAGGGAACATGAGAGAAGTGTGCACATGAAATACCTATTATGATCTTGTTTTTAGAAAGTGTCCTGATAAGGTGGCAGTGGGACGAGTTTATTACCAGGGGAGGCACTTTGATGATATCCAAACTAGCTGCTGAAAACAGGAAACAAAGGTAGCACTGGGGGAGCGGTGTGCCAACACGCTTGGCCGTGTCTTAATTAGAACAAGAAAAAAAAAGTCAGGCCAATGATGAACGTCACACCGCTCTAAGGGAGGACCATTTAGATCATACTGGATAAGTGTCTGCAGTTAAGCATCATCTGGGGAAATGTCGGTCTTCTTCATTATTGCTGCATGTGTTAGCAGCAGGAGATGACTCAGCATCCTACAGTAACTAACCTGTCTTTTACAGCATCAGTGGGTCAACATAGTTCAAGACAATAAAGGGTTTTAGACTATTCCAGTGGCAGCCACTGGCACACCAGACAGCAGCACACAGTGAATGGAATTTGTATTATTTAAAACACTGTTTTATCTCTTCCAGGGAGGTTATATAATCAGTCGTGTCCATCTGTCTACCAGCAGAAATAATGCAAAAGTTGCTGCAGTGATAAACTAATTATAACTGTAAGATATACTGACTGACTAAATCACAGGAAGTAACTGACAGTTTGCAATTCCACTCTGTTGTAAATATGTATATTAGTCTGTATAGTTTTTATTATTATTATCTTTTTATGGTTTTTTTGCACTATCTTTATGCATGGACAATTTTCCTTGTACTTTATTCTGTTGCTGCCTTGACCATTGAATTTCCTGTTGTGGTATCAATGAAGTCTAATCTAATCTAATCTAATCTCATCCCATCTCATCTCATCTCATTTCATCTCCATCTCATCTAACTCATGTTCTGTTTGTGGTTTAATAATAATCTCCAAGTGCCCTACTCGTTTATACATATATTGATAGAAATCAAGTTATCAGGCCTTGTATTATAATGGTAAAGGGTAATTCCAGGTCCTGTACCTCTGCACAGGTGTTCCAGCCTCTCATCAGAAGGGCAGAGATGGGTTTCGGGATGGAGTAGCCGATGGGTGGGCGGATGTGATGATAGGCCATATCTGCAGCAGCAGCAGCTGAACACAACAACAGGAACATTTTAACATCAGCCTTAAACCATTTAAAACCTGAGTGAGTCATGACTTAGTGTAAACAAGTAAATGTCCTCAATCTAATTAGTAGTAAAAATGCAACTACTTATGTATAAATATGAGGTACTTTTACCAATGTATGCAACTATACAACTTTTTACTTCTTCCCCATCTACACTATAAAAGCCAAGTGGCCTCTGTGTGCATGTGTGCATGCATGTATGTGTGTCTCGGCATTCACACAAAATCCAGCAAGAGCTGACTGCTGCAGTTTGGCATACTTATGTATTTTTGTTCAAGGAACAGACTAGCAAAAATGGCAAGTTGATAGGACCAACATTTTGGGAGATATTAGTAATTTTGGAATACAATAGCCTTACAATCACATTGCTATACCCAGAACACCTTGTCGGTGACTGCTGGACAAACACAGCATGAATGAACACACAACAGCATAAAAACTACCACATGTAGAACCAGTAGATCCCCTCGGGTCAACGCACTAGTTAAATATTATTGCCTTAACGTTACCTCCATTACTTATGAGGTTTCCAATCCCTGTCCAGTGAAAACCATTTATGTTGATTTTGAATGTCTGTGATAAACTGGATGAAGACTGAAATCTTTATTCATTTATTATGGATGTCCTCTTTTTTAGGCTAAATAAACTCTTTACACACCCTTTAAAAACCTCTGGAGAATTCACTGTAATATTGACACAAAGCTGAAAACAGGGCTGTTTTTCTAAGCTGAGCTTTTAGAGATACTTGGTTCTAAAAGGACAACTGTAGCACAAAACAAATCATCATACAGAATATGATGCATTGCTGTTGATTAAATGGGTTCAACCTTAAACACATACAACATCAATATGTATCACACAGATGAAAGTTTTCATAAATGAATCTGTAACATCATATATAACAGTAAAACACTGACATGGACCATTTTACTGCACGACTACTTTTTATACCCTACGACCAGTTTCATTTACCTTTACTTGAGCAAGCATTGGAATACAGAAGTACTACTTTAAAGTAGTGGAGTACTTTCACATCGTGGTATTAGTAGTTTTACTAAATGAATATTTCTTCCAACACTGCCTGCAACAAGTCATTTTCTGTGTGCTTGGCTTCAGAGTCAGGGTTCAGAAAAACTCTTATTAAATCTTTAACACAGACCAACAACAACCATTTATATCTAATGGAAAATTACCAGGTTTCAGATGAGCAAAGGGAATTTCTCCTGTAAGCAGCTCCCACAGACAGAGGGCGTAGCTGAACATGTCCGCCTTTACCGAGTAGCGAGTGCACTGCGTAAATACTTCAGGAGCCATCCAGCGCAAGTTCTGCACAAACACACACACACACACACACACACACACACACACATATATATATATATATATATATATATATATATATATATATATATGTATATATATATATATATATATATATATATATATATATATATATATATATATATATGCAAATAAACACACATAAAGAAAGGCAAGCACTTAGCTGTGCTTCCTGTAAATATTTCATTTTGCAGACTGGATTTAAAACATATAATTTCACTGTATTTCAAGATATTAAGTCAGTCCTTCACACACACACACACACACACACGCACACACACACACACACACACACACACGCACACACACACACACAAAATGAAGCCCAATTACTGCCGTAAACACTGCGTCCCAGCAAGGGCAAGTGGTTCCTCACAACAGGCAGCTCCCAGGAGATGTAGCACACTTAACACTAAACTGCAGGCCAAGCACTCTGGGTAGTGATGAGTCAGCACATTGACACAAAATCTGCATGATGGCAGTTTTTTTTTAAACTGGTGGATAATTGATGGCAGGTGCCAGCAGATGCACGAACGGGCTCGAACTCCACACAAAATAACACAGTATACACTATCAGCGTTGGGGAAAAGCTTGTCATAGATATACAGGTTTATGTTTTAAATGTGACATCCAATCAAAAACCGAAAAGAGAGGAAGCAGGTCTGACCCCCGGCTGCTTGGTCATGTTATCTTCATCCACAGATTGGAGGAATCGAGATTCTGCATAAGAATGGGAGGAGAGGAAGTGGTCATTATCAGTGATGGAACCTTCAGTGTTAACAGTGCAGAGTCACATACAGTATAATGAGCTGAGTCTGTGAACTCAGATTGATAGAACAGTGAAAGAGTAACAAAAAACAAAGCATTTGAAAACCAACTTCAGTGTTAGCTATATTACAGTAGTAGTTAGATATGTGTAAATCAGTTATTAAAGCTTCAAAAACTGGCACAAATTCCAGATTAAGTTTAAGCATATGGTAATAGGAGACGACTGGGAGGAGCCGAGACCTTTGTGTTTCTCCTCTCAGCTTCTCCAGAAACTCTTGACCCGTCACAGAGGGGGGATATAAAAACAGGTGACTGACAGGTGGTATGACTAATGTTTCTATATTTAAGCTTCAGTTTCTCAGAGCAGCATGAAAAGGCCTTGTATCACTTGTGTTTATTGTGAGTTTATGCTTATTAGTGACACAGAGCTGGAGGAGGAGGGGGTGTATTGTTATATTCTTACATTTACTAATCCTGTTTTTCTGCCTACTGTGGCTTTAAATCAGAACTATATTTTATTATAAGGAATTTCAAGGGGCTTGAATGTGTGTATATTTGATACTTTGGCATTTATTTAATTTTGCTTAACAAATTTCATGACATATATTTTTTGATTTTATATTTTTGTATAATTGTCTCTGTGTATACCTATCTTTATACAATGCCTTCAATGCTAAAATAGAAAGATGATGTAATATTCAATTAAACAGTGGCCACTAGTGTCTGCAATATGTAATGGTGGCTCAAGCAAAAAGTCAGAAAGACAGTATTTCTCCAATAGGGCTACATATTAGGGTCCAAAAGAGGCAGGAAAATAGTTGTCTTCTGCTTTTTGGCTGCTGAAAGACTGATTTTCTACAGTGGAAAATTAAGAAGTTGAAAAGTCTCTTAATGGAAAGATGACTATTTGAACATTTTAATCTTCTTGCCACAGAATAAATAGCTAATGCGAAGGATGGTGAGGAACATAATTCTGATGGGATCAAGCTTGGAGAAGAATACTTTGAAACACGGGTTTTATTTGTCCAGGTCAAGAAAACATGATGAGACTTAAATGATTAACCTAATGGAGCCTGCCTCCTGTCTTATGTGTTGTTGTGCAATGTTAGTTAATGTACTTCATTAGCTCTGCACCAGTGCTGGAGAAAGGTCTGACACATTCAACCATCACTCTGGAATAGTGGACAAAAGTTATCTGCATTGTTTGATGTGTTCTGGGGAAGCACTGGCCGAAGGATGCTGAAACAGTATCCTCCTAAGACCCAGAAATGCATTTTTGACCTCTGTAGGGGACAAGAGTTTCACAACTTTGCTTAGAAAAATAAAATGCTATCCACTGCAAAGAACATTCCATAAAAAAATAAAAAATGTATCTGAAAAAACTGTTCCATCAGGCTGTTTCTAATCAAGGCAATTATTTAATGTTAAAAAAAATAGGACCAATGGCCCTGTAGCTTACCGCCCAAATGAAAAGCTTTGGGAAATGTATCCAGATGCCATTTATCATCACCCAGTTATGTGTATGTATTATATTACAGCAATAGCCCATGTTTTGGTCATATTTCGATCAGATCAGTAAAAAATTCAAATTCCAACTTGATATCATTGATACTTACTGATTTATTGGATCAATCCACTTCCTATCTGTTATAATGGGAACATTTTTCAAAGTCGCACCAAATCCAGAATCAGATCCAGATTGAAATAATTTCACTAACTTTTGTTGACATCATCATAAAGAAGCTGTATATCAAGTTTGAAGTCAATCGGAATTGTAGTTTCGGAGAAGATGATTGAAATTTTTGTAACGGACGACAGACGACGACAACAGACGCCGTCGACGCCGACGGAGGCCGCATGACGACAATAGCTTACGGCCTGTTGGCTGGTAAGCTAAAAAAAGTCAAAACTTTTACTTCCCGGGGTTTTAGGGGGGTATGTTTGCAAAATAGTGTCGGGAGAGAAGTTGTCTTGGTGTGATATGGGCACATGAGGAAGTTGTGATATTAAAAATAATAAATTAAAAAACAACAACAAAGCTGCACATAACATTATCAGGGTGTAGTTGCAGCTCAGAGGATGGATGGATGGATGGATGGACGGATGGGAACACCAGAATTAAACAAAGCGCTGCATAAGCATAATTAGCCACCATAAGAGAAAAAGTAAAACCTAAAAGAAAATAAGTTCCTGAAATCAGCTTGTTCTGTTTTGTTATTTCTCCTTTCAAAGGTTTCTGTTGTAAAGTTTGACTCTGTTGGGTTTCTGTCATATTACCATGAATCCTCTTGTTCATGCAGCTTTCATTTTCTGTCTACTTTACCTCCAAAATCAGCCACCACGGCATGTCCGTCCTCATAGAGCAGAATATTGTGACTGGAAGAGGCAAAAAAAAAAAAAAAAACAACTGATCATTGGGAGCAGTTATTTCAGTCTGCCAATAGCTTCCCACCACATATACAATCAGTGTGTGTCCCACCTGTTGAGGTCCCGGTGAATGATAGGCTGTGTGAGGTTGTGCAGGTACTCCATGCCCTTGGCCACGTCGATGGCAATGATGAGCTTGGACTGCAGGTCGATAAGCCTGTCCAGTGACACATCATTAAAACAGAAGCCACTTAGTGCCGGATCAATGGTCCCTGCCAATCACACGCAGCACTTAACACAGATCGATGGGGGCAGTCTATAAAGACCGCACCTGAGCACACAGTTAGCAGAACACTTCATCTAGATCAATAATGGCTCTGCACCTCAGGAGGAGTGATTGGTGAGACGACAATCACCTGAATCCACTAAGACACTGAATGGCTCATTAAAGTTGTTTGGGGTCTTTTTACATCTCAGTGTTAACATATGGTCTCTGCGAAGTGAATCAAATGGCATTTACACCATTTAATACATCAGTTTGCTTTACTTGGCACAGTTTAACAAGGGAGGAATCAACTGTGATAAAATATCTGTGTGGAAAATAAAACCACATATTATATGCTTAGATTTTGTCATGTTGCTTTGAAATATTGAACTGGAGGTTTAAATAATGTTGGAGGTTTATGATCAATAAAAACCAGCCAAGATCTACTTTTAACACAATTCTAAAATATAGTAACAATAATACTGTCTTATACTTCTATACTGACACAACTTATACTTTGTGTAACATCAATATCCATGAGTAAAGTTAATATTCTTATTTGCAATTTTCATGAATCAACAGTATTCTTACTGTTTATTGTTTTACTTTAATTATTAGGCTATCTCATTTATTGCTTCATATTTTTTATATTAGTATGTTGCACTTCAGTATAAGTGCCTTTTGTAAATTCTTTTGTTATATGTTTTAATATTTTGATTTATTTATTGTTAATTACCCTAATTTATCCTGATTGTTCCTTTCCTTTATGTAAAACACACTCAGTTGTCTTTGTGAATTCATTCACTGATCGATACATGAATCTTTATCACACCTGGTACGTGTACTACACAAGACATAAAGTGGTTAGTAAATGTACACTGTTCATAGAAACAACATTTCCTGTAACTGTTCCAAAGTAAAGGTCCTCTTGTTTTTCAGACTAAATAACTTTGTAATTTCTTTAATTGCTAAACAGGCGCAATGCAGGATGTGTTGTGGAAAACTCACTGACCCACTCAAACATCCGTTGTTGATATTTTCTGATGTTTTCTGGCTGAATATCTAAGAGAAATGCTCTTGAATTCACTGCTTCCAAAGCAGTTTTGAGTCTCCAAGGGTCTGAACATAAGGCTTGCGACCTCTTGAGTAATTTTCATTACTTTCTAGATCTTTGTTTTAATTTTTACTTACTCTTTGCTACATCAAATTGTTATTCTATGTTACATTACATTTTGTTTAACATTGTGGTGTTACATTACATTTGTTATGTCATATTCTGCTGCGCTGTGCCATGCTATATAATTTTAGGCTTTGTTATTATGTTGTAATATGAAGATAGGTTAGGCTAAACTAGCTAAAATCATCTGTTACGTTATGCTATGTTATGCTACGCTATGATATGCAATGCTATGTTATGTTATGTATGCTATATTATGCTGTTATATTATGTTATGTTATACTATGTTCTGTATGTTATGTTATGTTATCTTATGCTACTATGCAATGCTATGTTATGTATGCTATGCTATGTTATGTAATGCTATGTTATGCTACTATACAATGCTATGTTATGTATGCGATGTTATGTTAGGGTATGCAATGCTATGTTATATATGCGGTGTTATGTTAGGGTATACAATGCTATGTTATGTATACGATGTTATGTATGTTATGCAATGTTATGTTATACTACTATGTAATGCTATGTTATGTATGCAATGTTATGCTATGCTATGTCATGCAATGTTATGTTATGTTATGTTATATTATGTTACTATGCAATGCTATGTTATGTATGCAATGTTATGTTAGGGTATGCAATGCTATGTTATGCATGTTATGCTATGCTATGTTATGTTATGTTACTATGCAATGCTATGTTATGTATGTAATGTTATGTTAGGGTATGCAATGCTATGTTATGTATGTTATGCTATGTTATGTTATGCTATGTTATGTTATGCTACTATGCAATGCTATGTTATGTATGCGATGTTATGTTAGGGTATGCAATGCTATGTTATGTATGCTATGCTATGCTATGTTACGCTACTATGCAATGCTATGTTATGTTTGCGATGTTATCTTAGGGTATGCGATGCTATGTTATGTTATGTCATGTCATGTCATGTTATGTTATGCTATATTATGTTATGTTATGTTACGCTATGCTATGTTACGCTTGTGGGTCTAATGCATTAGGGTTGAGGACTCACCTCTTCTGCTCATGCAGCAGGGAGAACAGCGAGCCTCCAGAGATATACTGGGTGACAATAGCAAACTGGCTGGGGTCGTCCAGACATGCTCCCACAAAGTGGATGATACAAGGATGGTTGAGGCGACAGAGTATAGAAACTTCTCTGCAGAACATGTCCACGTCTGATTTAGAGCAGTACGTGTTGGCTCGGTAGCTACAGAGTGAAGAATGATCGAATCATGAGGTTCCTTTGATAGATAGGGGGTGCAAAATTACTTCTGTGGTTGTCTCTGTAGTCTAGAAGTACCGTTTTATGGCGACTATTTGGTTTCGACATTTGCCTTTGTAGACCCTCCCGAAGGAGCCTGAGTATGAAAAACATCTGAGGTCAGGATATCATCAGTTTAGGGAGCACAGTAGTTAAGACACAGAAAAAGAGAGTTACCTGATCCAATAATTTCATTAAACTCCAACTCAGACAGCTGAAGGTGGAAATGAGAAGGGAGGCTTGCTCTGAGAAGGAGAACTTCTGCCTTCTCTGAGACAGACAGAGAGAGTCTTCATCACATAAACAGATTTACAGCACACTGTAAAAACAGCTCCAAAAAGAAAACAGCCATATAGTCAAATAAAACCAGGTTATTGTGTCTTATCTTCAGAAAAAAACTGTAGGACACTTGGTTTAAGTTAGCGTCAGCATCGCAAAGACCATCATGGACCATAAAACAGTAAAACAAGAAGAATAAATGCTAATTCAAACACACTGCATGGATGAATTTTCAAGGACATTATAAAAGTAATTTCGGTTTGATACTGGCCAAATGTATCTCAGCATTGGCTGCATAAGATATCAAGCCAACGTTGTGTTTAAGAAGATGTGATTACAGTTTGAAAGAAAAATTTTAGACCATTTTTATTTTATTTTTATTTATTTCCTAAAATCTAGGCCCTTTACTTTCTTGAAATGTCTTTTTTGCAGTGCAGTGTAGTGTGGAGCTGCAATTGTCAATCAGTTCATTGGTGACTATGAAGTGAATGTGTATTTTTTTTTTTTATAATCAATCACCAGCAATTGTAAAAATAAATAAATAAATAAAAAGGGGGGTTCTTTCCTGTTTTTTGATTGTAAACCAAAGATGTAGAAGTTACAGGTCAAACAACATTTTTGAACACATGTTGAGCTTTGGGAAAAACCGATCATTTTCTGACATTAAACAGATTAGTCAATAATGAAACTAATGTTAGGTAACAGTGTTTGTTACAACTTAGTTTAATGCATTCCCACTGTCACACAAAGTAATAATGCGCTGAATTGATTTTCTATAATTCAGTGCCACCTTTCTAACTGAATCTGCACAAGACAGGTTTGATAATACTCCTATAACTCAGATGGAAATATGAATAAAATACTCATATCAGGCTCTGGCTTCCTAAGACATGACATGTGAACATCACACAGATGGACACACCAGCTGAGACGTCACAGAGAAGGAACGCAGCCAAGTGTTATTATGAGCAACTGAAAGCCCCTTCACTTGGCCACACACACACAAACACACTGTGTCATCATGTTATCTCTCAGGGATGTGAAGTGTGGGAAAGATGCCACGCTTCAGTCCACCTCACTACCTTTAGTCATGCTTTTGATCTTTCCCAGAGGAGACGGGACAGAAACGTAGGAGCCATCTGGAAAAGAGTCAGAATATTCAGACAGATTAACGCAGTCACTATGTGCTTTTTTCACACATAATTTCACTTCATCGCTGTCACCCACCCCCCCCTGGCTGGGAGTACTCATTGCAAGGGGAATCATCTGGACGTTTGTAGTGTTTCAGTAAAGTGACAATGGCATCATGACCTGAAAGAGGAAAACACAAGAAAGATTACAAGCAAAGGACTTTGACTTAGTTGTGTTGTAATCAGCAGACATAGTCATTTCTCAGACTCTTAATTTAGATAAACCCAAACAGAGGAAATTTATGCAAATGATTAAAACATATGAGAATCAAAAGATGGCACAATAGACTCTGATACTATGATAAAAGCCACAGAGGAGGAACCAGTAAAAAAAAGTTGGATTATTGCAAGATTATTGAAGTTAAAATAAATCTCATGTCGGCAAAAAGACATCAAGACAAGTGCAAAAGTTTGTCACACTGAATATCACCACTTTTGTCTGAATTTGTTTGATTTGTCACACTTCTGTCAGCCTACACCAGGGCAGCTGTGGCTACAAATGTAGTTTACCATCACCAGAGTGTGAATGTGTGAGTGAATGAATAATGGATCCAATGTACGTGCCTTGAGTATGTTTAAAATTAAAAGCACTATATAAATCTAATCTTTTTTTTCCTTTTAAAATGCTGTTACATATTTTCTGTAAATTCCAGTTGTATCTTGATACAGAGGCTGAGAAATACATCTCATATGAATTTTGCTAAAACCACAAACATACTGTTGGCTGAAGACCTTTGTACAATATGTACCTAAATTAGGTTCTCGTTTGATCACTCTTCAAATCTCAGGATCAAACTCACCATCCTGCAAACACACCTTTCTCATAAGCCCACATCAGACAGGTCTGCTCGTCCTTCTCCCCACTAGACCTGCTGGGGTCACAGGCCACCAGGTTCATGTCCGCCCCACTGTCTAGTAGGAACTGCACCAGACGGATGTGACCATGGAAACAGGCACTGTGCAGAGCTAGACAGCCGCCAAGTGTTTAGTATTTACACACATTAAGAGTGATAATGTGCAGTTAACTTTATTTAACCACATTGGTGACAAATTCTGTTCCAGTAGTTTAAAGGGAACCTGTGTGTCCATCTCTTCCCTGGTGGTTAATACTCATGGCATTTTGGTCAAGCAGGAACTTGACCATCTCCAGATCTTTACCATAAGTACATGCACTGTAAGACAAAAAAAATGTCACTTCAGAGAAACAGGCAATTTAAACATTGTATTTCATTTGAAAGGTTCAATGTGTGATGTTTAGTGACATCCAGAGGAAAAGCTGATCGTAAACAGGGAGCAAGTTTCAAAATGAAGCCAATGAGTATCTTAAGTTGTAATACCACTGATAGCCACTGGAGGCAGCTGCAAAAAGGCCCGACTTCCATAGACTTCTATTCTTCTAACTTCTCTCTAAAAATATTAAGTCAGTTACATTTTTCCAGAACTCCTTCTAGTATTGTTTGTTTTATTTGAACCCCCTAAAAAGTGACCTGGTCCATCTTTAAATGTTTGCTCTGTTGATCAGATCTCAGGTCAAATAGAGGGCTATGATGAGTGTTGTGTTTGATTGACAGGTCTGTCAACCGCAAGTTGGACTTTTGGAGGTTTCTTTTATTATATATAATACATTTTCCCTCCGCTCCCCGAAGGAGAGGCAAGGGGTATTGTTTTTGGTTTGGTTTGTTTGTTTGTTTGTTTGATCGTTAACACTCTAGCACCCAGAATAGATCTGATTACATTTTGGGAAAAGTAGGTCAAAGTTCATATTTTTTATGAGTTTTTTCAAATCTTTTTTTTCCATTTACTTACAATGGGCGAAATTTTAAATGTCTATAAAAATATCAACTTTGTTTCAATTTACTTCAAACTTGGCATAGAGGCAAATTAATATGCTGACATCAGCACACGCGTAGGCATGATGACATCAGATGCCAAAATAAGCTACAATACATGCAAGGGGTGGGGTTTGTTGTGCCTGGCACCACTTGTTTACTGATAGACAGCTAGACCAAACTTGTGTTTGATATGTTCTCCTAACAAGACTAGAAAATGACTTTGATATCATTAGCCTCATAGCATAATTGCCCAAGTCATATTTTTGGCCAAATTTTGATATTTGTATAACTTTATTTTCCTGATACTGCTGATTCATTTTATACAGATATCCTAATTTGGCCAGAAATATGACCTGCGCAATCATGCTATGAGGCTAACGATATGCAATACTTGATAAAGTCTGATTTGGCCAGCTAGCACCAAGTATTAGTTGACCTCTGACCCCTTGGAATCTAGTAGTTCTGTGCATTTTGTCCAAACAGGGTCACTTCTGACTCCAAAAAGCCAATATGGCAATGGCCAGCAGTTCAGCCACCAGTGGGTGATGTAATGGTTCCTCTCTCTTATGACTTTATACAGTCAATGATTGAAACCAGTGAACCTCCCCTATCCACCGCCACAGCAGCCACAAAAAACATGAAAGTCCCTCATTAGGCTCAGTGTTTGCTTTGGGGTTTTGTAAAGGGGGTACACTGGTGCACACAACATAGTCGGCAGTAGCACACTGTGACACTTGATGCTGCTTTCTAGAAAATGAAAAAAATAGGACCAATGGCCCTGTATCTCACTAGCATGTTCTATTAAGAATCAATAATTTGAATTTGTGAGGTTGTCACGTTCTAGTGTTACGTTAGAGTCCTGTGGTCTTGATGCAGGAGATCCAATCTCCCAATAGAAGTGGGTGGTACTTTCACTGGAAGATAATTCAACTGATTAAATTTAGTGAAAATATGGCCCATTATAAGTAAAGGAACATTTTTTTAAAAAAATTTGTATAAAAAAAAAAAAAAAAGCCAAAATTTCTTAAAACTTTGAACAAATTTTGTAGATGTTTTCACAAGGAGGCTACATATAAAATGTCTGAAAAATGCAAATGAAGATGACAACAAAGACGATGACGGAGACAGCGACAAAGAGGGTGATGAAGACGCCAGATACAGTGCCTTCACAATAGCTCGTGGTCTATCAGCTTAAAAAGCTAAAAAAGCAGAAGAGTCTGTTCAGAGTAGAAACATGGCAATACAACAAGTTCTCCATGAATGGCAACCCATTTCCTGTGTAGATATAAAAGATTCATTCCAAGGTCACAAAAACACTGTCATTCTCATGTTTTTACAATGATGAAAGCATCCTTAAGTTCTTTAGTTAGATCCTCCTAAATCTCACACACTGAACCTTTAAATAACTAAATGAAGACAGGATGTTAGACATACCTGTGAAGTGCCGTCTCGCTGAATATGTTCTCCTTTGACAAACTGTCTGTACCAGAAAGCTGTATAATCTCCTTCACTGTTGCAAACTTTCCATTATAGCAAGCCCTGATGAAACACAGCATTTAATACCTCAGCTCCTGTTCATCATTTACCAGAAAACATGATGTACGGTACACACGGCATAAACATTTACAACATTTACAAGTGTAATGGAGTGTCTCCGTAGATGTTGACAGAGTGAGGTTGTACATCAAAGTTGCCCTGGAGAAGGAAACGCACAATCTCGTGGTGACCAAATCTAGCACAGAAGTGGAGTGGAACGTGATCCTCGTTGTCCTGGGCATTAACTGTAAAGGAGCACGAGAGTCAGAGGCACGTGAATAAGGGATCCAGGAAACCATCCCAACCCACAGAGCGTCGACCTCTGAGTGGAGCTGAGCCACGGTGGATGGAAGATGAATGACTCAGGTTAACTTCAACTGAATGTAGGAAGGTACTGTATGCAGTGTTGTATAGTAACTAAGTAATAACACTTCACTACTGTACTCAAGTATATTTTGGGAGAATTTGTACTTTAGTGAGTATTTTTTATTCTGTTTTCTTTCACTTTTACTTCACTACATTTTCTAACTCAACTGCATACTTCTACTTCGATACATTTTTAATGCACAGTATCGTTATTTGTTACAAAAAAGAAATCAAAGGAAATTTGGTGTTTTCACCGCTGAGATTACCTGTGACTGCAACAAAGTCAGGAAGCTGATTTGACATTGTGCCTATTCACATAACATGCAAGTACAAATGACGGTCCACACTCAACCTGTCAGTGCTCTGTTGATGTGAGCAGCAGAATATTCAATATTCTGTCTGCCTTTGGTTGGTCTTAACATTTACTTGTACTTTTGCTTTCATTACTCGAGTACATTTAATTGCAGATTACTTAACATACTTAAGTACAGTAAATACTAGATACTTGAAGACTTTAACTTGAGTAACATTTCACTTGGTGAACTTCTACCAAAGAAAGTTTTTGGTAGGGTACCTGTACTTCTACTTAACTTTCCAGTACTTTATACAACACTGACAGTATGCTTTTGTCTCAGGTCTAACCGTTAGCTTTGCTTCCATCAGCCATTAGGAGTTTGACGATACCGAGAAAACCCTTAGCTCCAGCAAGATGCAGCGGTCGGTCACCCACCTCACCACTGGCATTCACATCAGCCCCAAACTTCAACAGCAGTTTTGCCACCTGGAAGAAGCAGGAAGAGTACATCTGACCAATAGTGAAGAAAAAATAAAAGGATTGTGTGAGCTCAAATACAAATTTAAGTGACTTGTATTTCTATGTAGATTTATTGGTTTATTTGATTAGGACAGTGCTGATCAATCAACAGAAACATGAGAAACTGTAAATGAGACACAGATAGCCCACAGGGTTCATTTTCATTTTTCATCCCTGGCCAGATGTGAACTTAAACTTGTATTTTAATTATACTTCTTGGTATTTCTGCTCAACTAGATCTTAGAAGAGACAAAGCATTTTTACTTAAATGAACAGTTTGAAACTGTGTTCCAAAGATAAGGACTGAATTAGGAAAACATCTTTTAGGTTTTCAGCTCCTGATACCTTGAACAAGCTTCAGTCTGAGCTCCATCTACACATAGATTCCTTTGAGTGATTTTAAAGAGAGAATTAAAACTCTGGGATCAAGGCTGTTGGTCTGTAAATGTTTTGTCTGATTGTATATGTTTTTTCTCTGTTAGCAAATGCTTTTATTATTGTAAAACTGTAATGATGTGACTGCATTGCTGCCATCTTGGCCAGGCCTCCCTTGAAAAAGAGATCCCCCATCTCAATGGGACCAACCTAGGTAAATAAAGATTCAATAAATAAATGAAATTAAATTTCAGTACAGTTGTCTAATGGCTTTTTTAAGTTCTTTTTTTTTTTTTTTTACAACTTTCCTGTCTACTGAAAAATGCATTGTTAATGATAATGTTAATTCTACTGAATGGTGGTGAAACTCTTCCATATTTGGCTTTATGTGGTCATGTAATCTGCTCTGTCACATACAGGGAGATAATATCATTGAAACACAGCTGTAGTTATTCTTAACTACTGTGCTTTATTAAGAGTTGTGGTCATACCACCTCCTTAAAAGTGTATAGATCAGGGGTGTCAAACTTATTTACATTCAGGGGCCACATACAGTTCAATATGATCTTAAGTGGGCCGGACCAGTTAATGAAAACTCCAAACTCTTCTCTATGTTATAGAGTGAAATAGGTTTCATTATATTATGAACACTTACAAAGTAGCTTTTAAAAAATGCGAACAATATGAACAACCATGAAAACCTAGAATTTCTTAAGAAACACTTGAAATTTAACAATATTATGCCTCAGTTTATCATTTACACATGTGCATTACAACTTACAGATCACAGTGGATCTACAAACACAAAACATTTAGTAACAGGCAGAATTTTAGTAAGACATTTCACGTTGTTCATATTTGTTCAGGTAATTCACATGTTTTGTGAAAGGATAGCTTGTAAATGTAAACACATAATTTTACTTTTTTACACCAAAACAAAGAGAAAAAAATTGGAGTTTGGAGGTGACATCCTTGATTGTTAATATCTTCTACAAATTCATCTCACTGGCTGGAGTGGACCCTTCCGTGGGCTGGTTTTGGCCCGCAGGCCTTATGTTTGACACTCCTGGTATGATTGACCATCCCCTGTAGTCTACAGTGGTAGTACGTAACTAAATACTTGTACTCATATAAATATAAAGTACATGCACTTAATTTGAGTATGTTTTATGCCACTGCCTGGGAAAAAAAGTGTCACATACAGTACTTCACTGGGTCATAGTCAGCTTTGATACCAGGATGTATCACTGTGGTATCGTTTATGCCATACATTGCTTATGCAATGCCACAATAAATGTCAAAACACTTATTTGCAACCATCAGCTTATGATGATGGAGAGTCAGACCACTGTGTTTAGTCTTCTCCATCACATTGCAAAGATTTTCAATGGGGTTCAGGTCTGGACTCAAGCCCAATGAGCCTGAGGAACCCTTGAATTCTTCTGTCTTTATGCTTCCATCAAACTGATTGCTGTTTAAGAAATGACTCACTCACCGCATCAGTCAGGATCAACCCATAAAGACCCAGTGCTATTTTTGTGACAGTTCCCAAATGAATTTTTCTCTATTTTAACCTTTTTTAAGTGATTAATCACCATTTACTTTAATATTATACTCTGAATTTAGCATTTTTAAGTGAAAATCAGGTATTTTCCTGTATTTAATGTACTGATTATGTAGAAGTTCATTAAAGCTCAGATTAAAGTTGAGGGTTATTACATCAAAAATAAAGAAAATTGAAGAAAAAAAATATTTTTTTAATGTAAAATTTATTGTTAACTGAACAAAAAATAAGTGTCTCCAACTACTGTCACTGATCAAACTCCATGGGTTTTACTGGTGAATTGATGTTGTAGAAGATGACGGTGTTTCCACATTCGCTACGGAGCCTTTGAACCTCCAAATGGGTCATATCTGATGACCATGAAAAGATGGCAAAATGTATTTTATACCAATTATTTACATGTATTGATAGGATTAGTGGATCAACCGGTATTAAACATTTTATATCAGTGAATCCCAGTGGATGTTTGGGTCTTTATGGGTTAAAGAACTTATTGCAGCTGAAACATTAATTAATTACTTTTTCCTGCTCTGAATTTTTCTGTTGTCATTCTAGTTAGTTTTTGGTCATAAAATACAGTTTGAGAAAATTCTCCTCTTTAATTTGAAAAATGTATCACAATGATGAAAACAGGATTCTGAGTTCATGAAAAGTAGTTTTTCTTTATATTCATGGTTCTCACAGGACAACAATGCTACAAACATATGACAATCTTATAGAATATGAAGCATCAGTGTAAATTAAACTAACAACACTATATAAAATACTTTGAATGAGCATTGCCTTTAACAACAGGAAAATAGAACATATTAAAGCAGCAGTATATTGTTTTACTAAAAGTACTTCCAAAATAGTAATTTACCTGCTCATGGCCATTGTATGAAGCGATATGTAGAGGAGTAAAAAATAAAGCATCTTGGACATTCACAAAAGCTCCATGCTGTAGGAGTATATCAGCTGCCTTGGAGCAAAAGAAAAACACAATATCAGTGGATAAATGTCATTACATTACACTTGTTGTTGATTTTCTTTTCATTCATCTGCCCCCACCTCATGGTGTCCGGCTAATGTGGCGACATGCAGGGCAGTGAGGGCACCGTAGCCCACCTGCTGCACATCTGAGCCTCCATGGAGCAGAGCAGTCACCAGCTCAGCATTATCCTGCAGGCAAGAAATAAAAAGACACACACATACACACACACACACACACACACACACACACACACACACACATATATATATACATATATATAGTGGAAAACAAACACTTGGTTCAACATCACTTTCAAATCCAGCACAACGTAAAGGCTTCCGATGACTGCTCCACCTTCAGTCACATCTAAGCCATTCAATTATGCAACTAACTAGTCATGTTGGCTTTGTGTGTACTTGTACTCCACCATGTGGTAAAACTTAGGAAGCTTTTCATTACATGGCATGTAAAAACAAAGCAGACAAAGACAAACACTGCACCAAAAGAGAGCTATTCTGAAAAATACATAAAATATCCCTCTACAGCAGTGTTTTTCAACTTGGGGGTCGGGACCCCACGTGGGGTCACCTGGAATTCAAATGGGGTCTCCTGAAATTTCTAGTAAATGATAAAAAAAAAAATAAATAAAATTACTAACGAAAAATATATGGTGAGTTGAGAGAGACAATCCCTATCCATAAAAGACATGACAAACTGTGAAGCTGAAACTGAAGCACTGTGGTACTGTTTATCTTTCAAATGTTCATTGTGGTCGGTTTCAGATGCTGCAGCTCTTTCATAATTTGTAGTTTGAGTTATTGTTTGTTTAGTATTTGTCAGCCTTGTAAATACAAGCTGGACTGACTGTACATATCCTGACCAAGGAAAATAAAATTCTCACTTTGTGCAGTAATCTACACCTGGCTTTTCTGCCTCCGTCCATAATAATACATATTATAAAATACATTATATAGCCTAAATGTCGTCTAAAATTAACATTTATTTGCAACACAGTATAGCAAACTATTACATGATCAAAAACAAATGAATTTTAGCAAAAAAAAAGTCTCTGTTTTGAATGTCTGGGGTCGCCAGAAATGTGTGATGTTAAAATGTGATCATGAGCCAAAAACGGTTGGGAACCACTGCTTTATAGATATTTAGAACTGTCGTCACCTTATAAGCAGCCAAGTGCAGCGCAGTGAAGCCATTCCTGGTTAGTCTGGATGGACGCAGACCTTTGAGTATCAGGGTGCGAATGTGGGTCTTGTTCCCTATTCACAGGGATGGAACATCAATCACTTGGGTCATATTTATAACAAAAGTTCAACTCATTTATGTGAAAAACTGAGCTAAAGTATTATAAACCCCACGTATCGAAAAGGTGTAAGGTTTTAACTGACAAAAGTACAAAGATTATCACTGTTTTTACCTTTTCAAAGGAATTAATAAATCACAGCCAGACAACCAGATATATATATATATATAGATAGATAGATAGATAGATAGATAGATAGATAGATAGATAGATAGATAGATAGATAGATAGATAGATAGATAGATAGATAGATAGATAGATAGATAGATAGATAGATAGATAGATAGATAGATAGATAGATAGATAGATAGATAGATAGATAGATAGATAGATAGATAGATATCCTTTTTATACTGGACTCTGTGTTCAAACCTACTGTTGACTTTTATGTGGACTGTACCAAAGGTCATCTTTGGACAATAATGCCTGCCAGTTTGCTATAATCCTTTCTTGCACTGTAACATTTTGTTTAGAGGTTATTAATAGAGTGTGGTCATGCATACCTCCACAGACACAGCAGAGATGCAGCAGAGACAGCCCCTTTTCTGTTCGGTAGCTCAAGTTCACCTTCTGAAAAGCCTCATCAGAGCTGAGCCACAGAAAAATCAACATCAGCTGCTTGTAATAATTGAAAACTAACAGGAAATGTAAGCACGCTGCACAGAAAACAGGCAAGGAACAGTAATAGTTATTAATTTAACTGTATATAGTGGTGTGAAAAACACTTCCAGAAGAGATTGTTTCTGTCACCTGAAGGCCAGTTTAAGCTCCGGTACACTGTTCTCTGGAAGCTGGAAGTCATCTTCTAACTTCTCAATGATAACAGAGTAGGATTCACTGACCTTCTTCTTCCACTCATCTTCACAGTCACATCACAGATAAACATAAACATGAAGAATCGAGGAGTTGTCATCATTCTTATTACTTCCTTCATTTAAACAGAATTGCTGATTCAACAAGTTTTGTATAGATTTGAGCCCAAACACTTGGTATATTTCATTATAAACACACCAAGGCATTATCATAACTCCTCAGTGTGCATGAAGGGGCTAAACAGCTCAAATCTACACCTAAAGCCTCGTTCACAGTTGGAAATTAAGACACACAGTCAGACACACACTGAGCCATTACCTGTGCACGTCTGAGAAGGTCTTGATTTGTAATTTCCCATCGATTCCAACCCTTTTTGTGTGCGCTGTAGGTGTATGAACTAGAGTAAAGCAGTAATACAATCACTCAGTCTTCCACAATCGCACAGGTCCAGATAAAGGGGGGGATCATGACTGTGAGCTAAAAATAAACACCTTTGAGTGGAATGCCGAACAACTATGACAACTGATCTCCCTCAACTGAATGTGTGCATTAGTATGACTGTGTGTGTGTGTGTGTGTGTGTGTGTGTGTGTGTGTGCGTGAGGGTGAGGGTGTGTGTGTGTGTGTGTGTGTGTGTGTGTGTGTGTGTGTGTGTGTGTGTGGACAAACTCATTTCGTATAAAGAAAAGCAGGTGACCAGTCCCCCCCCACACACACAGATGCAGTCTGCTGGTGGAACATCATAGACATCCTGGACCTCCTGGATGCTATAAAATCCATAGCAACCAGTCAGCTTGGTCTTGGCCATGACTGAAATCTAATAGGGATCAAACAGAGGTTTCTGAGTTAGAGTACATCATATCACCAATCACCATCATATCACCTTATCAATATGAGGCAGAGGAGACTCACCTGATCACATTTATATGAATTATATGTAGGTTTAGTGGAAACTGTGAGACACAGTGATGTAAAAACAATGACATATTATGTATGTATTTTTTTTTAATCTGTTCTTATTTATTATTGGTCTTAATGGGGTAGTTTGAGGCTCATTACAAATTCCGGAAATTATTGGGCTTTGGCAGTGATGTGTGGAAGAAGAAAAACATGGCTATGTCTCTGGTAAATATGATGTACAGTCTCAGAGTAATATCATCTTTATCAGAAAGGTTTTGAATATTTCCAAGAGCATTTTTACACTCTAGTGAGGACATTATCCACTGTAAGTCTGAACACTATGTGCAAAATCAGGAAAAAAAACAGAACAATTTATATTAACTTAACCTGATATTTGATATCTGAAATACTATACTAAATATTAAGACAGCAGCTGAAAACAGTAAAGGCTGACAGCTTATGACCTTGTTAATGTTTCTATATTAAAGCATGAGAAAGTGATGTGACTCGACAGAAGGTGTGGGTTTTTTTTTCCATCATGTGTTTCCACTGGATAATGGGAACATTTTAGCTTTTTTTTTCTTTTGCAATTTTGTTTCCATAATTATTGAAACCACTGGGGAAAAAATAAATAAATAAAAACTAAAAACTTCGGACATTATTCACAAATGTTTGAAATGTTTTGATTTCTAAGAGCTGTAGATAACTGCAACTTCCTCAAAACTTTACTGCATGTTAGCTGAAGAGTAAAATGTTCTTATAAAATGATAAATGTCAAGCTTACAATCATAATGGCAATCTGCATGCATGTTTACATGACTGCTCTTTCCATTACAGTGTTAAAAAAACTAAATTTATATATACATAAACTGTGTAGATGATAAATGTGTGTGGTAAAATGGCAAAAAAGAAAATAGAAAGCTCCATCACTTTTTAAAAGTACAAAAGTCACATTTTAATTAATTACATGAATTTAAAAAAAAAAACAACATTCATGGATATTCTTCATAAAACAGTAGCCTAGAAGTGATGATGAATCCATTTTTGCATTTGTTACAAAAACTCACGATCCTGGCTTTTTTATTTTTATTTCTAAATATTAATCTGGGGCTACATGATCTTGTGTTGTGATTATTATGAAAATATTGCAGTTTGTACTTACAATTGGAGTCAACTCAATTGGTTTAACAAGAAATTGCACTGATTACTGATCATTTTGAAATGTGTATGTTTACACAAATAAAACATGAAATTCAATTTTAAAATAAGAATTATTTCATTAAATTAAATATAAAATTAAAAAATATTCTTAATAAGACATAACAACTCATATTTTGCGTATTTTACACAGTACCTCTCTCTGCTTAGTGTCAGTGAATCAAAAACATCACCAGACAATCAGTGCAGCCTTTTTACAAACTTCCACAGCCTGACATTGAAATATGATTATATGTCCAGCTCTATATGTATACATTTTAAAAAATGTATTACCTCCAGCATTTCAGTATATTTATTCTATTTTTTATTTGACTTTATTACAGTTTACAAGTCTTCTGCCCTTAAACTAAACCAATCTGAAAACTGATCTATACAGGTAAAATTTCATAGATTGATTGTTTTATCCTCTTCAGTCTTACATCAATGACAGCACAATGTAATCACGTACTGAGGGACAAACTAAAACTTTGACCCTGACCTCAAACACCTCTATTTGCTGACTCTTCTCTGTCTAATGTCGTCATACAGCCCCTTTCTTAACTTCAGCATCTCCTTCAGGTTCTTAGACTGTAAAGACTCCTGCATAGACATGAGCTTTGTGTCTTTTGGTAATGTGATGGAGGTTCCATTTAGGACGGCATGTAGCATCTCCAGAGATAGTGCGAAGGAGCTTCTTTGGTCATTGCAAAGAGGAAACAGACAAGCATTCCACAAACTACAGCAAGATGCGTCACCAGAAAACTTCAGGGCTTCATGGTCCAGCCCCCAGTGGCACAGACACTCCACCAGGCTGACCCCAAAGAGCTTCAGCGTTTGTATTTGAGCAGGGGTTTCAACACTCTGCTTCAGGTTGTCATTAATCCCAAAGATGACAGTTATGAACCCAGTTTGGTCCTGGTGGTTCACACACAGCGAGTGCACAAAGACTTGGTCAGGCACCGAGAGGCCAGGACTGACCCAGCAGCCACTGATGATGGAGCCCCTTCCAACAGACGCTCCCACTCCCACTCTGGAGTACTCCACCACTGATCCACATCCCACAGAGCAGCTGGGGTCGAGTATGCTGGACATAAGGCAGCACCTTGTGGAGTCTTCAGAGTTCTTGTCGAGATGAAGACTAAAGGCAGACGAAGAGAGGCCCAGCTCAGTTCTCAGGTTCACATCCTTGGTGAGGTGAAAGAGGTATTCTGACGTGGTGCCGACATGATAAAACTTGGAGTTGTTGAGGAGGATGACATGTAAAGGAGTTCCTCTGAGAAGGTGGAAGATCTTCTGGCGGATATGGACGAGACTGCTCTCCTCTTTGGTGACATTAGCTGTGTTGTAGGTGTACTCTATCGTAGCTTTAGGACCCAGTGCTTGGAGAAAATCCCCATATGCGTCTATCTCACAGTCCAAAGGCCCGACCTCCTTCAGCAGGTTAAGGAGAGACTTTGCCGTGCTGAAATCGACATAATACGTACTGTCCGTGTAGACAAACTCAGTATCACATACAGAAATACAGCTGCTCTGTCTCTGGCAAACAGCTCCACTGTCCCGCATTTTATCTATGGTTGGCTTATGCAGAAACCCCAGGCAGGAAACGGTGTCTATTTCTGAGTTGTACGACTTTTCATTTGCATCCAACACAAACACCCCATGAGTAGTTCCAATAGACAGTGGGGAAGGGTGGGCTAAAGCTGTGAAACCAGATTTATCAAACCTAACGCTCTCATCATCTGTAATACTGTACAGCTCTATGTCATCTGCACAGCTCACCAGAACGCCAGGCTTCATGTGCAACGGGAAATCCACATACATGGCTAGTTTGAGCTCCAGCATTTGGTAAAGAGGATCTCCCAGAGGCACAGCGGTGAAGATTTTTCCCAGGGCACTCGCACTGGGCAAACGCTGACTCAGCCCACCTAGAAAAAAAAATAGATTCAGTCAGTTATTGCACAATTAGATTTTCAACTCTCATCTGAACAGAACTGTTCTGTTCATAATTTTTATGGACAGAATTTCTAGGCACAGCCAAGGGCCGGAGGAGGTCCAGTTTGGGGACCACGGGATTTCGTCTCTGCTTTTTGCAGATGACGTTGTCCTGTTGGCCTCATCGAACCTGGACCTTCAGCATGCCCTGGGGCAGTTTGCAGCCGAGTGTGAAGCGAGTGGGATGAGGATCAGCACCTCCAAATCCAAGGCCATGGTTCTTGATCGGAAAAAGGTGGTTTGCTTGCCCTCTCTGGGTCGGCAGACAGTCTTTGCCCCAAGTGGGGGAGTTCAAGTATCTTGGGGTCTAGTTCACGAGTGAGGGAAGGATGGAGCGTGAGATTGACAGACGGATTGGTGCAGCGTTGGCAGTGATGCAGTCACTGTATCAGTCTGTTGTGGTGAAGAAGGAGCTGAGCCGAGAGGCGAAGCTCTCGATTTACTGGTCAGTCTATGTTCCTACCCTCACCTATGGTCATGAGCTTTGGGTTATGACTGAAAGGACAAGATCCCGGATACAAGCGGTCAAAATGAGTTTCCTCCGCAGGGTGGCTGGGCGCACCCTTAGGGATAGGGTGAGGAGCTCAGTCACCAGGGAGGAGCTCGGAGTAGAGCCGCTGCTCCTCCACATCGAGAGGGGTCAGCTGAGGTGGCTCAGGTATCTGTTTCGGATGCCTCCTGGACGCCTCCCTGGGGAGGTGTTCCGGGCATGTCCCGCTGGCAGGAGGCCTCGGGGAAGAACAAGGTCACGTTGGAGAGACTATGTCCCTCGGCTGGCCTGGGAACGCCTCGGGGTCCCCCCGGAAGAGCTGGAGGAGGTGTCTGGGGAGAGGGAAGTCTGGGCATCCCTGCTTAGACTGTTACCCCTGCGACCCAGCCCCAGATAAGCCGCAGATAATTGATGGATGGATGGACTCTCATCTGATTTTTTTCTATTTCTCTACTGACCTCTCTGATTGTCTGAGTGAAAATAGACAATTTGACATCAACAACAGTGATATAAACCTGTGTACCTTTGTTTGTGTAGGTATACATAATTTATATTATATGCATTATCATTTGTTGTACATATGATTGACTGCTATGTGTAAGCCAAACTGCTCCTCCTACTTTAACAGTGCAGGAGACTTTCGTGACCAATTTTTCATCAGCTCTGTAAAACCCCTGTCATAGCCTAAGTATCACGAATCTGTAAGTCTTTCTGTGATTACTCACCTGAATCTGTTGCATTACGGTGAACAATTTCGAATTGCCATCCACCATAAACAAACCATTTGTTTACAAACCGAGCCAGGAGGTAACTCGGGCACCTTCAGAATTTTGTCGCGACATGCATTGTGGGAAAGGGAGGTTCACGCATCTGCCTGACAGCAGCAGCGGCAGCGCAACCATATGATTATTATATGGATGAAATAAACCCGACGCGGAAACGGCTGAAATGCAGAAACAGCTCGAGGAATATGCATAGAGGGAAGGGAGCTCCTGCCGTTTCTGCATCGTGTCTGTTCCAGCTGTCGCTGCAGGCGGCTGTGCGAGCCTTCGCTTCCCACAATGCAGGTCGCGACACTCCGAAGATGCCCAAGTTACCTCCCGGCTCTGTTTGTAAACACATGGTTTGTTACATACTGTCACAATGTATACAATATTATAAAATGCTGATGTTTGTCCTTTTATTTTAAATGCTGAAAGTAAAAACTTGGCACATAAATACTGTAGCTGTATGCAAAACAAAGTCAGTAAAAAGTCATTTTTAATGAAGATGTACATTTAGAATAAGAAATGAGTATGATTACATCACCTGTAGTTTTTGAAAATTAAAACACACATTGTCACTGTTGGCATTCGCTATTTTAAAGATCCAACTATAAATTGATCATGTAACCTTTTTTTAGGCGGGTAATGTCCTCCAGGAAAGAAACCTTATCACCCTCCACCCAAAAAAAAAAAAAAACACTTAAGGAAAATGTTTTTGACTTTATTACAAAATCTGATGTCCAAAATACTAAACTTTAAAGGCAATGTAATAAATACCTAAATGGATAAATGACGTAAGTATATCTGGATGACTATCAAAGCCAGACTGACTTAATATATCTGGAACTGACCATCAAACCATCAAACAATTTTTCTTGGCGGTACTTTTATGTTTGCATCCATTATTTTCTGTCAAAGTAAATTATTATGATTTATAAGTTAAATATTAGCCATCAGCCACTATTAGAGTAAGATTCTGCCAGTAACAATAGTTAATAATAAAATGTACAATCAGTGCAAATAAACTGATCAAGCTCTAGTATCAAACAACATCTTAATTCTTAATAGGTTGGTATGGTATGGGAACAAAGAGATCGAATGTTTTGCAGTGGAAAAAGGCTTCAGTGTCAAACCTGCGTGGATGAGGATGACTCTCAGTGTGTTCAGAGTCTTCCCATAGATGTCAGTGAGCTGCTGCAGTGCGCACAGAGTGGAGCCCCCGTTCCCTGCAAAACACACAGTCATCACGATAATGAAGTGAACTGTGACAGCATTCAGAGGACAACGAGTGGGCTGTGATTTTCTCACCTATTTTGGATCCAGGCGGATCTGAAAAGACCAGGTAGTTCACCCCGAGAGGCAGCTCTTTCCTGTCCACTTTGTCACTGATCTGCAGCTCGTACGCGTCCCTCTGGTTTTCGTCCACAGCAGTCACAACCACCACATCCCAGAACTCACCAGGCTGCACCTCCCGACCTGAACGCGGAGAATAAACACTCATAACTCAGCCTACTCACTTTCTCTGACACAGTAAAATGAAGGCAGTTATATGTAGCTCCGTATAAAACTCACCGCGGAGAAAGTTAAACTTTCGGAGCTTTTCTCTGGTTGCATTTTGTAACTTTCTGGCACACTCTTCACTCATGTTGTCCTGTCCAAAGTGCAACAACTGTTAGAGAAGTTTATCCTCTGGAACGGAGATGATTTGTTTTAGACATCTGACATCTGTATCTCTTACTTCCGGGTGTAATCACGTGGTAATTACGTAGATGCTACGTCACGGGCCCGCCTCCACTGACATATTTATCTTGGTAGGAATAAAAGTACTAACTCCAAAAATAATAAATATGTAAATAGTAAGTTTGCCTCTAAGACAAAAAATAATAAATGAAAATATAGAGTATTGTGCAAAAGTGTTTTTGTTGGTTTTTTTTTTTTTTCTGTTTTTAGAATAGAATAGAATAGAATAGAATAGAATAGAATAGAATAGAATAGAATAGAATAGAATAGAAAGCCTTTTATTGTCGTTATACAAGTACAACGAGATGTCAAGCTACACCATCATGTGCACACAAAAGTAAGCAAGTAGCAATATATACAATAAGACTAATATACAAACAATAAAATTAAACACTAAAGACTACAAGAATTTACATAAACTGTACAGTAAAACTAATATAAACTACTGGCTATTAAACTCACATAAATAAATTGTGCCTCAGGCATGTGCAAACCCTGAAGGTGGATAGGCACAGCAGCAGGTATGGGCATAAAGTGGCTAGAGTGACTGGTATGAATAGAGGTAGCAAGGCATTATAACACTTATTTGCATAGTTGAAAAAACTATACATATTTATTACTTTATTTATTTATCACTTTTCCTCAGATATAACAAGAAAACACAGAAAATATGTGAACAGCCTTAAAAGACACTCAAACAACTGACCTAAAGGGGTTGCAAAGGCTAAAGTCACTATTCAGTGTGACCCCTGTCCCCATGACAAGAAGCAGCACAAATGTAATTCGAAACATCTGACATGTGTTGAATGAAACCTGATATAAAACATCAGAAAGTTAATGCAATAAAACTCAGAATGTCTGATTGAAAGACATGTTAAATGCAAAGGAAGGTCATCCCAAATACTGCCACTTTGATTTATAGAAGCTTTTTTTCCCCTGAAAAATAAAAACTAATACTTTTTTTCCCTGAAACTTCTGTTTTTACTGCTACACATACTTCCCATATATCCAGAGTGTATCTTAATACAGAAAAATGCATGTTCATTCATTCATTTTCTGACCCCGCTTTATCCTCACTAGGGTCACGGGGGTCGCTTGGAGCCTATCCCAGCTACATAGGGGCGAAGTCGGGGTACACCCTGGACAAGTCGCCAGTTCATCGCAGGGCTGACATATAGAGATAAACAACCACTCTCACATTCACACCTATGGGCAATTTAGATTAACCAATTAACCTATCAGTGCATGTCTTTGGATGGTGGGAGGAAGCCGGAGTACCCGGAGAGAACCCACGCAGACACGGGGAGAACATGCAAACTCCACACAGAAATCGGTTTATTGGGAAATTAAATATTCATATCATCAGGAGTTTGCACTAATGTTATAGGGGCATAAAATGAGCATAGAAAATAACATAGTAAATAAACCAACATATGCTATGGGTAGAAGTTAGGGATCAGAAGGAATCAAACAATGGTTCAAATGAAGAATCGAGAAGATAAATAGAAAATGAAAATAGAATAAATACTTGAAAAGGAGACGTTGGGAGGACATAATAGCACATTACAATATGTCTCTTTATAAAAAAAAGAAGAAAACAGTTTGTACTATATGATGTATAATTTAGTAATACCAGTACCATGGTTCATTTTTTTCCAGGGTGAAGTAATTAGTTTTCCAAGTAGTTTTCAGCCTTTGAAGTAATATTGTACTAAAACATCATTTACAGTCACTGATCTGACCTTGCAAACAGCCACTTACCCTATGTCAATAAATCAGCTCGGGTCAGCAAATAAGTACAATCAATCACATATTTTTTCTGAGTGTGACTAATTGTGAGCTGCATACATCAGCTAATCCACTGATGACAGGCAACAAACCTGTAAGTGTTTTCTTTCTTGGATATTGCCTGTTTAATATTTAATCAAAAATATGGCCTATATTGATCAGAAATTATATCTTACTACAGGGCTGTTATTGCTCTTCATGGCAAATGTTGGCTTATAGAATGAGCTGCTTCATATTTGCATGACTCATTCACATAACTGCTGTGTTTTACGAAGGACAGATGCTGGGATCTTAACACATCTTAAGATACATTTTTACTGTCATTGCACAATCCTACTAAGTACATGATACAGTGAAAGTGGAGTACTGCCCCACATGGTGCAAAAGAGAAAGCACACAACGATAAAAACAAAATATACACAGAATAAAATCTATATGTGTAAAAAAAAAAAAAAATGCATATGTGCAAAATAAATAGATACAGCGTGTAAAATGTATCACTGATGGCCCACTGTCAAAAGAAACGTGGCTATTTCTTCCCGCCTCGACTACTGTGACAGCCTTTTTTATTTGTCTAAGCCAGAAAGATCTGAACTCTGCTGCAAGACTTTTAACTCACACCAGTAAAAGAGCTCACATCACACCAGTTTTAGAACTACATTGGCTCCCAGTTCCTTTCAGGATACATTTTTAAATTTTAGTCCTCACTTTTGGAGTTTTAAATGGTCAAGCCCCTGTCTACATTTCCGAGTTGCTAAAATTACATAACTCTACATGTGCCAGCCCCACTCGAGTCAGTGCCTGCAGGTCATCCCCCACACCCACTTCATAACTAGAGGCGACTGAGCTTTTCAAGCAGTGGCCCTTAGACTGTGGAATGCATCGTCAGTCACTTTGCACTTTAAATTCTATTGAGTCTTTTAAAAAGCAGCTGAAGACCTTGTTGTTTAGACAGGATTTTACTTAGGTGAGGGTTTTATGACTATTTGCTTTTATGTCTTTATGCCTGTGTATGTGTCTTTGTCTATGTATCTTACTTCAGATTTTACTTTAAAGCACTTTGTGAATTCCCTTCTGTGAAAAGTGCTATATAAATAAACATTACTTACTTTGTCATGTCCAAACTCAGTATGTACATTGACTAGGGCTATTGCCCTGTTGTAAAAACTGTTCTTGAGTCTGTTTGTCTTGATTAAAAGCAAACATCTTAGTATCACCAAAGTATAAAAGCATCAGCATAGTCTCCTGCACAGCATTATGCAAAAGCTTGAGGCCACCTTTAGATTTGTTGTTTTAGCTGGGTCATATGCGTTTCTCAGTCTCTGGATCAAGATGCAAGAAAGAGTGGAAAGGGAAAAACTAAAATTTCAGAAGAAACTAGAAAGCACTCGCAGAGCACAGACCTCCGCCAAGGCAGATCAGCACCCCCCCTCAATCACCACCAAATGTAATCATTTATTCCTTGTGCCAATTTCAACTTTTCCTGAAAATTTCATCCAAATCCATCCATAACTTTTTCAGTTATCTTGCTAACAGACAAACAAACAGACAAACCCCAATGAAAGCATAACCTCCGCTGTTCCTTGGCGGAGGTAAAAACACTTCAATAGACCAAATTGACAAATATTTGGTATGACATGCTGTCTTAACATGCCTTGAATATTTTATGCAGATAAACTGTCCCAATTTTCTGATGTTTCTCTCATCACATGTCAAACATTTCCTATTGTTTGGGTTACTTTGTGCCATGGGAACAGACCTTACACTAAATACTGACTTTTAACTGTACTCTGTAAATCACAACAAGTAACATGTATCATTATTGAGTAGATTTAAAGCTGTTTCATCAAGATACACATATATATTATATGTGCTGTGCAGCCTGAATATTCAATATAACCATTTTAACCTTACAAAACAAGTAGATTCAAACTTACATTCAAAAATGTATTAATGTTTAGTAAACAGCTCACAACAAATTACAGTAGATTGGTACTTGAATATATAGATGTCAGATCTAGAAAAACTATGATAAAATCTAGTTACATTTAGTAAGAACTTTTTAATAATCAGAATATGATGTTGTTATACATTTAGTTAAAGTGTGAAATGTTAATTTATAAGAAACATAATGAAGTGGAAACTGAAAATGGCTGAAATCATCACATTAAAATGAGTCAAATAAATCTAATTTTCTCACTCTTACATTAAAATCAAATCAATGTCATTTCACCTGCCTTTTTCTACTGATATTATTTAAAGTTTAATGAATACATGGTTTAAATATGTATATTCAACTTCATATTTAGTCTATTTCATTACAGAAATGTTGCATTTATCTTGGGTGTATTTTTGACACTGTGCACATATTTTCTGTCTTGTTGTATCTTAAAAAAGAGATTGAGAAATAATCATGTATGCTCATTACAACCTGGCACAAACAACTGGTGTCAAATTTCATGTGTAGAAACAGACATGTCAGCTGAGAGGTTATTAAAGTCAAAATGCCAGTGGAATTTATCAATAAAGTAAAGAAAGTAAAGGAATGAACTGTATGAGAGGATCTAGAACCCTTGGTTCCCCACAGGTCAACGTGTTAGTTTTAATATATTGCTGTCCTCGTGGTTGAATATTTGACAAATATATAACCTCAAAATTATTATAACGTCATAATTATATTACACACAACTATATTGTTAATTTAATTGATAATATATTGTGCAGTACATATTGTACAAATTGCTGTTCTAATTTTGTATCTTAATAGAGTGTTTTAATATGTATATTTGGTTATATACAGTATATAATACACTATATATGTGTGTGTGTGTGTTTGTATATTTAGAGCATTATAAGTTTTAGTTTTTCTTTTTGTTGTATTGATCATTTCTTTCCTGCTACTTTAATTATACTTAAATGGAGCGACTGTAACAACCAACAATTTCCCCCAGATTAATAAAAAAATTCTGATTCTGAATCAAACTTCTGATTATTGGTGACAAATGTGAATATTAACAAAATGCTAAATTAATTAGTGTGCCACCAGTTCTTTCAAGACAAGGGGTAAAAAATAAGTTGGTAAACCATCTCTAAAGCCAGAACAGCCATGGAATATGGCAGACATTGGCAGCGTGGCAGCGTGACAGCAGGCAAAAGCGCACACGCAGATGGAGGCGGCCGCTCTGAAAGTGCTACGAGCCAGTGGGGACGGGCAGGTGCAGCATGGCCACTGCACTGGCATGTTGTATTTTGTACTAGAGACTGAAGGAGGTGGACGGATTGAGAGAGTGGGCACTGATGAAGGCCCTAAGGGGGAAGCAGCTTGTCTCACACTGACTGAAGCCTTAACAAGAATAGCACACATCAGACGCTGTTCAGTGACCAGCAGAGCAGTGGGAACTGGCAGTGAGCGTGAAACTGTGGGCCAAAAAACACACAAGACACCCAATCCAAGGAAGCTTTGGACAGATTTTCCACATGATTTTAAGAGATGACAGATAGCTACTATGCCATTATTATTATTGTTTTTTACGTGAGATCTCATGTTGGACTGTGCATCATTTATGTTCTTCGCTGCAGACACTTCAGCTTATGTCCTTGCTTTCCATTTTGGCCTCCCAGGAAGTAGTGTAAGCTCAACAGGATGACCATGGAACAAACACAATACCTGGAAAGCGAGCAGAGCTACCGACTCCAAGAGACTCAGAGGCAGCCAGAAAGGGCTTAGAGCGGACTGTTTCTCTCAAGACTTCATTATACTACCCCTCTATGGGCCTGCACCTGTTACAACACTACAAAAAAATCACAATATATAGCGGAGTGCAACTGCAAGCTGTGTTTGTTTTTTCACATGAAAAAATGCTTGAGGAATGGTAAGAATGTGAGGCAGAGGGGGTCTATTGTGTTGTTTATTGTTTCAGTTAAATCACAGACAGCTTAGCAGTTAGTGTTACATCTTCATATATTATAATCTAAAACTTCTACAACTACACATCACAGTGTCAACATAAAACAGCATCAACATACACTTAAATATACATCTTGTCTCGTCTATATTGTAATTTGTTTTAAAAGGAGGTAGAAAATATATTTTGTCATTATCTTCCTACAGTAATAGACTGATTTAAACAGCATGGGCTACTTTGCAGCAGCTCATTTTTACCTTGTAAAGACTGGCCTTGGCTTTAACAAAAAACAGGACTCTGTCAAGATCATTACATCCTGTTAAACTACGTACCAAAACATGACTCGGTGATGCATAAATTAGTATTGCACAGATGTTTATGCGTGGCATATTGGTTGCAATACAGCCTAAAAAGCTTTAGACTGGTTCACTATTGCTTCATACCTCTTGTTGACAATAAAAAAAAGTCACTAATAATCACTAATAAATCTATGCACTGTAGTGTACAATTTACAAGAGAATGTTTTTTCATTTTCTGAATGGACACAGTATAAAATAAAATCTAAAAAGTAAAAATATTATAATCTCAGAGCAGCTCTTCCCTAGAAGAGATATTAAGGAGAAAGTGCATTCCTACTAATTCCTCCACCTACTCCTCTTGTGTGGAGGCTGTGGTAGTACTGTCCAGTTGCAGAGTGGAAAGCGGCAGAGCAACCAGGCTGTCTTTGTTGGCTTCCAGGAAGTGGCTACAAGCAGAAAAGGCACTGTAAAAGCTGGATGAGAGGCCGGCAATGTCTGTGGAGATATAGGGCAGGACTCCTGGTGTGGCCTGGTTGTAGTAGGTGATCTGAAAAAAAAAAAACAAAAAAAAAAACACAGGAGGTGATGCTCGGTCCACTTTATTTGCTTTGCAGGTGAGGCTTGTAGTGTGTGAGCGAAATGACAGTGAGAGTATGTGCCATGTCCCTTTCATTTGTCCAACCTTGGTGACAGAACTGGACTCTTCCCAGATCGTGAAGCCGGCACAGAGCACCTCTCCCCTGGTGTAATCCTCAGTGGGAGGGTGAGTGGGTAAAGTGACAGAGCGAAGAGCGATCAGATATGGGTCCCTGAGAGGGACAAAAGAGGACAGCATCATGAGACTTTATGAAAGAGCAAGTAGGAGGCAGAAGAGTGATAACTCTGGATAAAAAAAAGAAGATATTCAAAGGTGGAACATCAAGAAGTCAAGAAACATTAAGGTTCCTTGTCAAGATGAAGAAAATACAAGTACTGGAATGCAAAGCAGCAACAAACAAAATGTGAAATGTTATGTGTTTTGTTTCCAGTATGTAGTATAACACACCTGGCATCACATGGCTTCCTCCTAGATGCCAGTAAGATAAACTCCATGCCTTTGCCCCATTTACTGGCAGACGGCGTAGTCACACGATAAAGAGTATCCTCTTCATCTGCCTGGTTGATCAACTCACACTCCCTGCAGTGGTAACAAATCAATGAGCAAGTTCATCATTCAACACTAATGCAGTTTCTTAACGATATGCAGTCTGCGAGATCGGTGGTGGTGACAAACAGCAGAGGCAGTTGTTCCATGTAGTACACAAAGAAATGACAATTACAGACTCACAGTCAAACTGCATTTTACATCCATGTCTGTCCACAGCAACATTTACACTGCCAGCCAGAGTTACATTTATGGGTCACATCTGAGTTTAGTGCCCAATATCAGATTCCAATGTGAACTGGTCTCAGACCTGAACTGACTCGCATGGAAAGCAGTGGAGCTGGAAATGTTTTCAGTCCACATCATCTGTTGTACCAGACATGTTTGACATTTAACCAGAATATTCTCTGATAAGTCACCAAATCAATGATGTTAGTTACATTTTCTCTATCAGAATTCATTCCCATTTCGTCTATGTGCATGAACTCTTTTGTGAAAAAAAGATAACTTTTTTGCAAAATTCATCATTTATGATTGTACATATTGCTCTTTCCATAAACATTTTCCATTTTGAAATTTAGAAATTCCCATTTATGGAAACACACATAGGGCCTGATTTGCTAAAGGTTTGTGTGTGTAAAAACGTGCGCAAACTTGACTGCGCACGCAAAAACACGCTGAAGTTTATCTACTAACAGGGCGCACCGAGGTTTGCGCCTCTCAAATGCGCAAAATAGCTCACACAACCCATTCAGCGTGTTTGCCCTGATGAATATGCAATATGGGTGTTTCTGCCAGAACACGCAAAATTATTGGGAGGAGTAAATGCAAATTTTTATTTAGTGCGTGCAATATGATTTATCAAACCTGAAACTGATTGCAGTGGCTGATTTTGCATCTATATTTAGCGCGTCTGAAAGGCAGGTTTTAACTTTGTGCAAAACTGGCTGCAGTAGTTGTGGCAAGGAGGAGGCATGGGCACAACCAAAGGGAACGCAGAGAATGAATCTGATCTGACCACATCAACATTTCTGGAGTGACGGAAGAAAAACATAATAATAATTTGAGACTACGGCCCCTCCACTTTATGGGCCTGCCCCCCATGCCCGGTTCCATCAGTGGCACATCACCATTAGACCAGGACCGACTCCTGAGAGACGTGTCTCTCTCTTTTTCTCTCACTCTCTCTCGTGCCACGCAAGAGAGAGAGTGAGAGAGCCGATCCTTAACACAACTTACAGAGGATCTACAAATACACAAAATATTTAGTAACAGGTATAATATTGCTAAAATTGCACTTATTTAAGGTTGTTCATATTTGTGCAGATTATTCATAGTTCATTGTGAAAGGATAGGTGGTAAATATAAACATTTTCATCATGTCATTTTACTTTTTTACCCCACCCCCCAAAGGGGAGGCAGGGGGTATTGTTTTTGGTTTGGTTTGTTCATTTGTTTCTTTGTGTGTTAACACTCTAGCAGCAAAACTGTTGGTTGAATTCATACCAAATGTGGTTTATAGATTGCCAGTGACCCAGAATAGATCTGATTACATTTTGGGAACAGTAGGTCAAAGTTCACATTTTTAATGAATTTTTTTCATCTTTTTTTTCCCGTTTACTTATAATGAGCGAAATTTCACATGTCTGCAACAGCAAAACTATTGGTTGAATTCATGCCAAACTGAGTTTATAGATTGCCAGTGATCCAGAATAGATGTGATTATGTTTTGGGAAAAGAAGGCCAAATTTAAATTTTTTTTTATGAATGTTTTAAATGTTTTTTCTTCTCCCTTTTACTTATAATGGGAACAATTTCAAATGCCTATAAAAACATCAATTTGTTTCAATTTACTTCAAACTTGGTACATATATAGAGGCAGTTGATATGCTGACATCAGCACACGCTTAGACATGATGACATCAGCTGGATCGATGCCAAAATAAGTTACAATATTTGCGAGGAGCAGGGTTTATTGTGCCTGGCACCACTTGTTTTAACATTAAACCAAGAAGAAAATTTGAAGTTGTCATCATTTGTGGGTTATTATTCTGACGTTTAATATCTTCAGTGTTATTTTTGCCCTTTGCAAATTCATTCCACGGGCTGTAATGGACGCTTTGGTGATCCAGTTTTGGCCCTCAGGCCGTATGTTTGACACTCCTGCACTAAACCTTTAAGTATGAATGCGGCCTTGTGCATTCAGAACAGCCTTGACCTTAGGCCACCAAAATCAACCACTTTGAACCTGAAGGAATGTGAGGAAGGAATTTGAAGAAAATCTACCAAGTTCTTCTGGGGATATCATGAGAATTGGTCACATGAACAAACAACCTGAAAACACAACACTTCTGGCCACTGAGGCATAAATGTACAACACTACACAGTGGAATGTAATGGTTTTCTGCTGCTGTTACTCTCTGTTGGTGTGATATGCCATACTCATAGTGCTGGTCCCACTCCTTCCTCCTCCTCAGATCTGACAGCAGGTGAAACGTCTGCTCAGCTGGGACGCTGACATGCATCTCCACCTTAAAACACAGCATCTGGTTTTCCTCTGATGTGTACAGTCTGACCTGGGAAAACATCCACATAGAGGAGGTCGGTTCAGTGTCTATAAGCCCATTTATTTCAGGCATTTACAGTTCCAGTATGACCAGAAGTGGCATATTAATTGGTGGGTGCATGAGTGCTTCTAAATGTGGTAATTATACAGTTTTACAACAACAAAGTTTTGTCCTAAACTTTAAAGAATGTCCCTAAAAAAGCAAGAAAAAGCAAGTTTAGAGAATCAGCTTTGGGCATCATTTTCTGTCTTAATCTGCATTATTTAATATTATACTTGAAGCAAGCGCTGAGTGTGCTTTTTCAACTTCAAGACCCAAACATCCACTGGTGACCAAACTGATGTACAATGTTTAATATTTGTTGATCCACTAATTCTATCAATACATGGAAATAATTGGTGTAGAATGCAGTTTGTCATCTTTTCACCATCATCAGATATGACCCATTTGGACGTTCAGAGGCTCCGTAGGGAACGTAGAAACGTCATCTTCTACAACATTGATTCACCAGTAAAACCCACGGAGTTGGATCAATGACAGTGGATGGAGACACTGGGTTTATGTTCAGTTATTGATATATTTTGTTGAAAAAATTCGTTTTTCTTCAGTTTTCTCTATTTTGATATAACAGCCTTTCAGTTTTTGAGTTTTCGTGAACATCTAAATTAAATATGAGAAATTAAATATAGAAAAATACATGATTTACAGTGAAACATGCAAAATACTGAGGATAATATTATATTAAATGGTGACAAATCACTTAAAAAAGGTTAAATACAGAGAAAAATTCATTTGAGAACTACCACAGAAGCAGCACTTGGTCTTTATGGGTTAAAATAAAACCAAATGCATGAAATGAATGAGCTCAAGAATAATGCATCACCTCTACAAACATCACTGACCTTATTTTTCTCAGAGGTTAATACCCAGTTGTTTCTAGCATCCATTAGTTTCAGTGCTGATACATTGTTGTAGCTCAGGTACATCTGGGGAACAAACAACACTGACTGAGCTCATAAGTTGAGCACAGAAGCAATATGTTTCTTCAGTCTGCCAAAAGGGATCAGAAGTACCTGGTTACTTTGATCCCACGGTACTGACAGGGGCACCTGAGTTTGCTTGCAGGACATTATGTATTTCCTTTAAAATGAATAGGAAGGTGAAAAGTAGTGAAAGAAAGTCACAGTAAAAAGGAACAGCTTGACTAGTGTGTAGACTTTAAATCCTGACCTTAACGCTCACGTTTGACTATCAAGTATTTGAAGGAAGATTATCCTGGAGGCAGCGCATTTTACAGTTGAACAATGAAAGTATTATGTGTTGCAGACTCTGCACCAAAGTCTGCTCAGCTCCGATATGCTGCTCTGCCAAGTCATGTGCAGCTGCAGAGGGTTGTAAACAAAGACTTTCCAGGCTCAACAGTAAAAATACGACGCAATGATCACACTATTTAGCATTCTCTACTGTTTCACATCACTGTTGCATTCAGCCACTTTTCTGATGGGTCTGATTTTCTTTATTAGTTTATAATCTATAACTACATTAGTATGAGTCACAGATAGAGATGCATACGTAATAAACACAGTCTCTTCAATAGACCAGTTTCAATCCAAATGTATCACAACTTTTATGAAAAATTGTGCCACAGAAAATGCTAATTAATGCGTCTTTCCATCCACTATGTGAATATTAAAGGCTGGGACTTCATCATCATCATGGTCAAACTTAGACAGTGTGGGTTGATGGTGTGTGAGGGGTTTTATCATAAAGATGAAGCTGGTTTTAGCCTTTCTCCCCCAAGCCAAACTGAAACACTGGTCTGGATCATATAATATTGTTCCAAACGGTTCCATGTTTTTTTAAAGCCTTTTGTCTGACATGTCTGTCTACAGCACCTCATACATAGGGGCTTTTTTTCAGTTTTCCATCTAATATGACATTTTTCTTTGTTTCTTTTATTAATTCAGTGAATGTTACAGCCTGTGTTTTGGTCCTCACACATAACTGCTGAATCTGTTTCCATCACACTCATTCACATTTACCTTTTATCAATACATCAACTTTTCCATTCCACATTTTTGTGGTATTTAGAGTTTTTCTCACAATTACCCACTCTAATTTTTATGTGCAAAGTGAAACTAGGACTTTAAACTAGCTGAATGGAAACACATGATTCTATTCCATTTCTCTGTTTCAACAGAAATATATCTGCCTTTGTTCAGGTAAAATCCTTTGGGAGACAGACAGTAAGTGGACTTGCTGACAGCACACATACAGTATATGGTATTATTGTCTGCAATAAACTAGTGCCAGGCTCTGAAGGAATCAGTCAGCCTCCATAAAAATATAAAATCTGACCTTAGGAGACACTAACCTGTCAAGTCGAATCTTCTTCCTGGCGACGGCTTCTTGATAACGTCTCTTTCCATCCTGGAGGACACGGGGAAAATAAAACCACAAGTCTTCACCTGAGAATGCCAATTGTGAATGAGGGATATTTTTTTTGCTTACAAACAATTCCATATTAATTTGATTCAATATTAATTACCCCGCCCCCCAAAGAGAAGGCAAGGGGTATTGTTTTTGGTTTGGTTTGTTTCTTTGTTTGTTAACACTTTTGCAGCAAAACTATTGGTTGAATTCACACCAAATTGGGTTTAGAGATTGCCAGTGACCCAGAATAGATGTGATTACATTTTGGGAAAAGTAGGTCAAAGTTTAAAAAAAAATTTCCCATCTATATTATAAAAGCCAAGTGACCTCTGTGTGTGTGCATGCATGTGTACGTGTATGTGTATCATCTTTATAACTGATAAACTGGACAGATCTAGCTGTGCCTTTTGGAGTACTTATGTATTTTGGCTCAAGGATCAGACAGGCCAAAACTGCATATTGATACGACCAATACTTTTGGAGTTATTAGTTTTTACAGTTACAATGGGTTTACAGGCGGCCTGCGGATGAGTCCATTCACAGCTGCTAATGGGGGAGTGGGGGGGTGGATCCAGATCAATGTAAACACCAGGACACAACGGGAGAACTGGGTACGGCTGTGATCACACACTAACAAGGTCAGTCTGGTTCTTACTGTGGCCTGGTTCCATTCCGCTAGTCCCCGATCAGACCCTGCCTGTTAACGCCACCCCCCCACCCCCCACCCCGACACCATAACAAGGTGACAGACAGACCAGAGTTCGGATCCACACACAGGATGGGGGTGAGTTGCAAAAAACTGTCATGTTCAGTCCTGTGTAAAAGTCTCTGGTCCACATCCATGTCAATACAAAACACAATGAGGGCCATTCTGTTTCTTCCTAATCTGTGTGTTACACCATTAAATTTAGTCTAATCTGTGTTACACCACTAAATTTTGTCTAATCTGTGTGTTACATCAGCAAGCTTAGTCAAGTCATCAAGTCATGTGAATGTGAGGAAGTCATACAGTAATGATGTAAAGCCCTTTGAACAAATATATAAGGTAACTATGAATGCATTGTTATCTGTTACTTTTCATTTCATCACAAAACAAAATGAGAGCCATTATATTTTTTACCTAATCTGTGTATTACACCAGTAAACCTAGCTCAGCTCCCCACTTTTATCAACGCTACTGCTTCTAGAACAGGTGGATTTGTACAGGTCGATGCGGTAGTTTACTTATAATGGCCGAAATTTGTCTATGTTGTCTATGTCTATGCTGACATCAGCTCACACATAGACATGATGACATCAGCTGGATCGATGCCAAAATAAGCTATAATACATGCGAGGGGCGGGGTTTGTTGTGCCTGGCACCACTTGTTCCATATATTAATCGCAGCAACAGAAAACTCACCACAGGCTCAGGTCGTATTCGCGGCAGCGTTCGTGGTTTCCTGTCACTGTCCAGAACCTCAAAGGTCATAAAGGCACTATTTATGTGACGCAGAGGTTCACCTCCCTGGTAGGCCTCTGCACACACTCCCACCTCCATGCTAGAAAATAACACACAAGTGGGTTCACAAAAACACATGCATGCTCTCAGACATGGTACTGCACACTGCCAACACAGAGTCATAATGTTAACATGAATTATTAGTTTCTGGTGTTTCATTCATTATATGATTTTGAATAGGGTTGTTTTTATCTACTTGTGAATATGTCATAGTGTTAAGAACCATGCCACCCTAGACATAATATCTGAGTAAAAAAAAGTATTATTTACAGGAATTATAACTGTCAGATATGCATATTTGATTTTGGGGGTTTCAATATAATACAAAATAAACCCGTTTCCCACAAATACTGCATGTGAATTATTCATTAAAAACTGACAGAGTTTTGGAAAGCCAATAAAACACCATACATCTTAATATCATGATGCTCAAATATATTGATTTTCCTACATCCCTTAGCTTTTAATTTAAAAAAATCAAGGTTCAAGGTACTTTATTATCTCCTAGGGGCAAATTATTGTACAGCCAGCAGTAAACACATCAAAAACAAATGTCAGATGCAAAACAAAAACAGCAACCACACACAGTTTAGGAAAAACCCAAGGATTAAAACCTGGTTAAAACAGGTTAAAAACCACCAATTAAAAACCACTACATACTACACTCACTGCTGCTACATATCATTAAACCAACGCCAGTGCAATGAAGACTCACCTGTGCTTGAAGGCATTATTAACAATGGCTTTTAGTACCAATCGGTCACCAATGTGTGACGGGCCACGAAAATGGAACATATCTATGGTCCTCAGGGTTGGGTGAGCGTTACACAAGCGGCTGCATCAAGAAATACAAGAGGAGGGTGGTTACTAAAAAAAACAACAAGCACAAACATAAATCTTGAAAAACATTTTTTTTAAAGTAAAAAGTCAGTAGGTGAACACCATGCTGCAATTGTGGCCACATTCTCCATCCAAGCCATGATCTGGCCCCCGAAGGTGCTGACTTGGTGGTTGGCGTGAGGAGGCAGAACCAGCTCTACGCTCTCCACCCGCGTCCTCTCAGCTGGCACAGCGTCCTCATACTCCTGGCATTCTCCTAGTGAGAAAACAACAACAAGCAGCTTTAATCAATCAGGTTTTAAGTGGTGCAAACGCCTGCCCGGTTGCTTTGTTCGTACAAAGCCTTCTGTCTACACTTTGTACCCAGTTGAGCGGTGCTGCTGCTCAGTAGGTCTGTAATGATCTCAGCGTGGATGAGCCTCATCCTCCTCCGCTCTGCTGCCAGGCTGTACTCCATCTGCTCCATTTGTGTGTGTGGCATCACCTGCTTCAGCTGTACCTGTAAACATAAACACACACACACAGCTGATGTTGAAAAGGCTGCAGTTAAACATCTCTGTGTCCAGTGTTGGGAGTAACGCGTTACAAAAGTAAAGCATTACAGTAATAGATTACTTTTTGCTGTAGCACAGTAGTGTAAGGCATTACTAATCAACTTTCAATAATATTTTACTCGGTACATATTCAATGGCGCTTGCGTTACAACACACCTTTCACCTATAATTTAATTGCTCAATTGAAAAAAACAAAACAGCAAAACCATGAGACCTTAAGCAATCAGCAGCAGAAAAGTTCCATTTCCTGTTGGAGTTCAGCCAGTGGGTGAAGACGGCAGAAGACAGTCCATTGTCCACATGGACGTATGCTCATTACTAACCCTAACCCTGCTTTACAGAAGCTAGTTAGCATGGTCCCTGTGACCAGCAGTTACAAGATAAGCTAACATTTCTATGACTAGTTAGAATTCTTTATCAATTGCGGATTCATCTACCAGCATCCTCAGTGCCATGCCCCCTGTTTGAACATGTCAAATGTTGAAAAAACTACTGCGCATGCACCATTTATGACAAGTGTCTGTATGTAACTCCAAAGCATTACAAGAGTCATGTAACACATTACAATTGTGAGACATTGTAAGGTAAGGAACTCCTTTTAAATAACAGTAACATGTAATCTGTAATGTATTATAGTTTTGAAAGTAACTTGCACAACACTGTCTGTGTCTATGTCAAGTCCAGCCTTTTACCTTTCCAGCTTCGGTTCGCCTGGCGACAAAGGTGGCGAAGGCATGGCAAACCTTCCACTGCTTGTCTGTGTACAGGTCTTCACAGGTCACTAATATTCCCACCTAAACAATGCACCAAAATCGCAACTGTTTATGTCTTAAATAACTCAAAGATCCACATTAACCAACAAAAATATGTCAACTAACCTCCATACTTGACGTGAAGGCTCTGTTGACCTTTGCAATGATGTTGACAACCTTTCCCACCCTGCATTAACAGATACTTGTTTTTACTATCAACACACAGCAGCAGCAGAAGCAGCAACACGATCTCCCAACCATTACATACTGTAGATACTAAACTTTTCTGTTTTGTAACCCATAAAGACCCAGTGCTACTTTTGCAGTATTTCCCAAATGAATTTTTCTTTCTGTTTAACCTTTCTTAAGTGATTTATCACCATTTATCATAATATTATCCTCTGTACTTTGCATTTCTTCAATAAAAATTTGGTATTTTCCCATATTTCATTTAGTGATTATGTAGATGTTCATAAAAGTTGAGATTAAAGGTAATTGCCATGATATCAGAAACAGAGAAAAATTAAGAAAACTTGACTTTTTCAGCAAAATATATTATTTGCTGAACATAAACCAAGTGTCTCCATGCACTTTCACTGATCCAACTCCATGGGTTTTACTGGTGAATCAATGTTGTAGAAGATGACGGTGTTTCCACATTCACTACGAAGCTTCTGAATGTCACAATGGGTCATATCTGATGACTATGACAAGATGACAAACTGTATTTTACACCCATTATTTACATGGATTGAGAGGTTTAATAGATCAGAAGTTATTAAACATTTTATACTGGTAGATGATTTTGGTCACCAGTGGTTGTTTGGGTCTTTATGGGTTAATGATGCATTTTTTTAAATTAGCTTTTTCCAAACATATCACATCACTAGACATCTATCAATAAAATTAGAACACTGGTTAAACTACCCACCCACCCAAGAAAGGGTCTTCCTATCAATATAGAGGCTTTTTATCCCAAACACACCCACTTTGAGTACCCATGTATGTATAAGATACAGATTTTTCCTCATAAACTATGTCCACTTTTCTTTGTACATACCTTTGACAAACTTTTAGTTCCTTGGGAATGGCATGAAATATGTAAAAACAAGCAACGACTACAGGTAACACCTTACCCTATGGTGTGTTCAAAATGGATGTCATCCACAGAAGCAGTGATACAGGAACAACCTGCATGTCTTTCAGCTGGCAGACAAGAAATCCATTATCAAAATGTACCCACTGGTTCTACACTCCCTGTCATGTAAGAACAAACTCTAAATGCTTAAATTACAGCTGTTCTGCTGTGATTCCTGTGTACCAGATAGGCAGGCGGTGGAGTCCATCCACTTGAGCAGCTGTCCAACACTCAGCTCCCCACAGTGGTTTGCATGGCAGGGCAGCACGATTTGACTCATCTTCACTTCAGTGGGGTTGCGGTATGATTCCCCGTTAATCTGCGGGTCTGGCACATTGTCCGGATCTTTCCAGTCTGACATTGTGACTAACAAAAACAAGAAAGAATGCAGGAAAATGCACCAGCAGAAAGAAGTCACCTTCCACCTTGAATTTTCAATGTCAATGTAAGAACAAATGCGCGGTAAAAGTATTATTTATGATTCAGGTTAATCTTAAGACTTCATCTGTCTGGAACTGGACACTTTGAAACTGAAGTTGTCTTCTGATGCTGTAAAAAGGTGACATTTAGTAAAATTTTACATATTATAGTTGCAAAAGAGTCCAGAAGCATATAACCAGGTCCTGGAACAGGTTTGTAAGTTTACTGTATCTAACAGTGATTCATAGAGCAAGACGGGACTACACTGAATGATTTTTTGATAGATGAAAATCAATTTGAGTTGAAAATTCTCAGATTCCAGCCTGTTAAATATGAATATTTTTTGGTTTCTTACGGTTCCCGGTTTCTTTTCAGGATGTAGACTAAACAAGCCATCTGAGGATGTTATGCTGTTTTTTGGAAATCTCGTAATTTTATTCAGTTTATGGACTGAAAAACTGATCAATGACAGTGAAAATAATCATTAGTTGCTGTCATTTAAGTAAGGCTGGTACATAATGATTTTTTAAATTATTTAAAATTATGATTCATGAAATTACGATTCTGAAAACATAAAATATACAGTCTTATTTATTTACATAGCAAATCTGCACAGTCAGTGTGGGCCAATGCTCTCATATAAGACGCTTTAAATAATCTGGTTGTAGTAAAGGAATTGCTCAATAATTCTGCAAAAAGCTCAAGCACGTATTTATAGAAACATGTAGATGTTATGTGACTGCGCACAGTATTCTGGTTGTAAGGCACTTTTGTTCAGACTGACACACTTTTCAAAGTATTTTAAGACAGGCAGCTTCACGGGATATTCATAGAAACTATCTGTGTGGATACAAGTGTTTGACCATAACTTCTGCCCCTCAGGGAGACACATGGCCTCTGGTCATTTACTGGTCACCTGTCTGTCCTGTTATGGGTGACAGGTGTAGTGACCTTTACATGGACTCAGACATTCCACACACACGCACCATGAACTCCAGCCGCAACTTTGTAGGAGAGTTAGAAAAATCAGGCGGACTGACGGCATTTATTAGGCCAGTTATTTATCCCGTCTGGAGTAAACACGCATTTGACGTTGCATAAAAGTGCTTACCCGGTAGGAAAGTTAGAGCTGGAGGTGAAACCGACATGAAGCCCACGCGAGTCCCGATGAATGTCGGCAACAGAACATTCAAGTCTGCTGAGAAAGAGCGGCTCCGGGTCCGTCACCCATTCCTCTGCTCAACACAACACAGCAAAACACACACAAACACACACACCACGGCTTTGTGCTTCAGCCGTTCACCGCTGGAGGGAGAGAGAGGTGGAGACACACCGACCCTTGCTACGGACACACTTTTTAAGGTGGAAATTCACTTCATGCGTGGGTCCTTTAAAACACAAATCCTAGACACAGTCGAACACATTCCTGAACATATTTTATTTTATTTTATTTTATTGATGCGTCTTTTTCTGAGAATTGATTTAATGGTATTGTGTTGGTAAAATGATGAATTTGCACTGTTATAGAGAACAGAACATTTCATGAGTTAATGATGTATTGCTTATTGCTGTATAATTCTGTATTTCCTCCAGTCATTTAATAATTCCTTAAAGTGTATCTTATTATACTTTTATGCACAATTGCAATTATATTTCAGTATTTACATGTGATATTTTATTTATTGGGCTCTTGTTTTTATTTTACTTTTAGTCATGCGAAGCACTGTGAACTACGCATATGGGTGTATGAAGAAACTTGTTTATAAATATTATAAATGTTCATTATATTACAGATAATTAGTTATTCATTACTTCCTTTTTTGATCATACCACTAAATGTCAGGCAAGTACAGGTAAAGTGTAAATTAATAATACTTCAGCTATTTTATCATATTACAGTCACTAATATCGCGGCTATCGGCGTCAAAACAGCAAACTGAAAGCACAAAAAGGCAGACCTTAAGGCAAACAGCGGACGATGATTGGTTTTAGTGAGTGTTCGTCAGCTCCGGCCCCGCCTCTTCCCCCCGGACGAGGCTCGGTTGAGTCGCTGGGTTGAAAAGGAGTGCGGTTGGAGTGCGAGAGGGTCGCGGCCGCGATGATCTGACAGATGAAATAGCGAAAAAGAGAAAGAGAAGGCGGGCGTCCTCCCACACAAAACAATGTTCCCCAAAGGCAAAGGCACCCCGGTGCCGTCGGACGGCCAAGCACGGGAAAAGTAAGCTCTGAAACGTTTATTATTGTGTATTTTCTACATCGTAAGTTGCTCCCTCCTGTTCTCTGTTGTTTGCTGGACAGGCTAGCAAGAGGCGATTTCCTCCTACCGAGAATGGAATTGAATGAACCGCCTTGTCTGCTCGCCATTCCTCCTCTGTGCCGTATTTCTGCTATCTTTGGTTTAATGCTGCGTCTTAACACATTCCCGACCGTTTCCGAGTGCAGTTTGGCTGTGTTTTGTTTAATATTTTTTCGTTTTTTCATTCGAGAGCACAGTGAGAAGAAAACAATAACATCGCCTTGCAACACACAGTACATTGTTTTCTCTGTTGCGCTCTGGATAGGCTGCGTTTTTATTTCCCTCAGCCCATCAGTGCCACCAGGATACTGTACCTAGCTAATGCACAGCTGCCTGCTGAGGCTCTGGCAGATTTTACATCATGGCGTGAATTTTTACTCTTACTTTTTCTACTTTGTCAAACATTTTGGTTGTAGTGAATGTCCACCAGGGTTTGGCTAGGTTTCCCAGTCCCCATTTAATTTTTTGGCATAGGCTATTTGGCAGCCATTGTTCAGTGGGCCTGTACCGACTCCATTCACTCAGTGTGCCTGAGGAAGACGATTTAACCTGTTCTCTGATGTTTATTTTCCACCACTGGTCATTTCTAAAAAAATTAAATCTATCCTCGTATTCATTTTTTGCAGGTTGGCTCTATACGTCTATGAGTATTTGTTACACATAGGAGCACAGAAGTCTGCACAGACCTTTTTATCAGAGGTATGTGGAATATTAAGCAGAAATTCAACCTAAATATGTAGCCTTTTTTAAGATTTAAACACTTGCATAACAACTGCACATACTGAATCATTTTAGTCATACAAGTTTATTTTTTTTTGTTGACACCTATATTTAATTACTAAAATTCCTCATTTCTAGATCCGATGGGAAAAAAACATAACACTGGGAGAACCCCCTGGATTCCTACATTCCTGGTGGTGGTAAGTGATAATGTTCTCATCTCCCTGTAAACATGTGCGGGGGTTGTTTGTGTGGTTTTTTGTGTGCTTCATGACCTGTCTTGTCCACAGTGTATTTTGGGACTTATATTGTGCTGCTCCGGAGAGGAGAGAGACATGTGACCACTCCAGCGAAGCGAAAGCCTTCCATGATTATGTGAGTAGTGCTTACATGAGAACTGTTGCGCTTATTGCTCTGCCTTCTGCCAAAGAAGAGAGAAACTTTGCTATCAGGTCTAAGAAGTGGTGTAAATAACATGCTTCTATCTTGTGTTGAGCTAATCTTTTTTGTTGGAGTGCTTCTAAACTCTGCCTGTTAACACTCAAAGAAGTGTCAAATCTTCCACATTCTCCTCGCAGATAACAGCTGGTATACTTGATTCCTGTTTATTATATTTCACTTCCAAGGAGGCAGATTTCTTCATTTTTGCAGGCCTTCTTTGCTGTGATTTGTCTCTTGTTTATGATATGTATTCCTAGCAACTTCTTTTGTAGCAGTATTCAGATACTAAATGTAGCCCCCCCCCCCCCTTTTTTTTTTTTTTTTTTTGAAATAACTAGTGGTCATTTTGCTCAGTTGGTGGGTCGAATGATGCGCCCAACAACGAGCTTTATGGGCTTCTGGGAAAATGATGCTGAGGTCAGCATGTCCTGAGTCAGACCTGTGCTCTCCTCCTTTAGCCACCTTCCTTCAGTGGTGAAGATTAAAAAGGACCTGCTGTGTTTTCTGCAGAATGTCGGATACACAGTTATGTTATTTTTTTGTCCTCCAAATGGTTTTATGGAAGTGAATCTCAAGTATATATTAAAGTATTCACATATGCATGACATGGCCGTTTTACTAGTTTGTATTTTTTGAGATAATGGTGTGTTCATGTGCCCCATTTGAGTCAGCAATCAAAGGCAGCATCAAAAAGATCCTCATGTGGTTCAAAGAAAGTGAGAACTGCTCATCAGATGCTTTTGCTGTCCTGGTGCGTCTCAGACCTTTACCTCAAAAGGCTCATAAGATGAGCGCTGTATTGCTGAGGTAAATTAGAATAACAGTTTTGGCTGATTGAGCACTGTCACAAAAATACACTCACCAGTACAGTGCCAAGCTTGTAGGATGGTTCGTGATGCATCAGGCAGGAAGAGGTTAAAATGGAGACGTTGGCCCTGCTCTTGGCAGATAGGGTTGTCAGGGTAACGGGCCTCCTGATCTGGCAGGTGACCTGGGATCCAGTGGAGAGGCTACAGCATGGCTTTGCCCTTTCTATTTATTATTATTATGATGATGATGATGATGTAGGTTCATGCATAGACAGAAGTTTTGCATTTGTTAAAATACTGTCTTAATTCACTTACTTTCTGTTGTGTCGTTGTAATATCTTTGGTTTCCTTGGTCCCTTGTTTAACAAAAACAAGAATTGACTTTAGTATCTTTGTTTGTTTATTTATTTATATATATATATATATGAAAACATATTCTATGTGTTTTGTAGGTGTATGATTCTTTTTTTTTGTCATTATAAAGCAGATGAACCCCTAGACTAGTTTTGACAGAATAAACTAAACCAGGTGTTAATGTGCACCCTTTATGACCATTTTCATAACATGGAAAGCGTTAAGCAAATGAGGAAACAGTGAAACATCAGTGCACCGCTGTGGTGTGGGGCTTTGAGAGGTTCGATGTGGTTGACTTTCCCCATCATTTCGTGGTTGCCCTTCGCCGTGATGGTTCTCCTTGTGTTCTTTTGTGGTTAGGGTCAGGAAAATGTGTGTGTGTGAACAGTACTAGTCCTTGGACCCTTGCCTTTGTCTAGGTGTGGGGGAGGTGAGAGTTGCTCTGTTAGCCGGCAGTGCTCGTAAAAACCCTTGCGTATTCACGCTGGGCCTGACGAACGCTCCCCAAGGGGCCCTGGTCGCCATGGCGTCTGTGGCTGATTGATGGCTGTCATGGAGCTGAAGGGCAGATTGGAAAAAGGAAAGGGGAGTGGCACTGTGGCATATGCCCAGCATCTACCGCGGAGGACGAGCTGAGGGAATAAAAGGAGGGGGTGGTGGTGGTGAGAAGTGGAGGGAGAGCATCCAGTCAGAGATCCAGAGAGGGTTTTATGATGTTGATTGATGGTTAAACATTTACAAGCTAAACATAGGGACCAGTTTTCTTTGAGCATTGGTTGCAGTGGAAGAAGTGAGGATGTTAAGAGCAGGCGAGGTCAGGATGGTGTCTGGGTGGTCTGTGTTTCAGCCCAACCCCCCTTTTATTTCTTCTTCATCCATTTAGATTCTTTTCTTCTTTCCGTTTGTCTCTTGCTCAATGTTTGTCTCTTCTTTGCTTTTCACTGTTACCTCAGCCAACCTCTTCGGCCATCTTCACCCTCCATACTCTGTCCTTCTCCTCCCACCCCCCATCTTTTCCACCCTCTCCTCCTTTTTGTTTTTCTAAAAGGGAGTGAGAGCACATCTGCCGCCACTCTGGCCTTTTGTAAACCCCGTCAGTAATTCAGAGATTCAAGGGAAATTTACTTGGCTGCAATTGCTTCTATCCTCTTAAATGTACCAACACTCATACACGCTGAATCATGGTGTATGAAGGCTGGTGGGGGGAGTTTGTCTGTCTTAAAGGAGGCCCCCTGGGAAGTGTAAGGAAGTCCCCAGACAAGAAGCTCATAGCCTGGGGCAGGACTGAGACATCTGCCCCTTTCCTGTACCAGAGTAAGTGGACAGACGTGGCTTGCTTCAGTTGAGAGCAGCAGCAGGCTGTTTGGAACAGTCCAGCAAGTACAGCTGTGGGCTTTAGCGAGACAAGATAAAGATCTTGCATAACATGCCTGTGAACCCGCCATGCACGCTGCTTCTTGAGCTGGTTTGTGAGTTCTACAAGGCTGGCTAGGTAGAGTGTTGACATTGTTTTATTATTCGGTGGTCACCACTTTAACTTCATTTACTTCATTATTTCAGCGCAGACCTGTTTCCAAACTGGATTAGGGTAGAGGAGCTAAAAAACGTAGCTGCTGGTTCACTGAGGAGTCCAGACAGTGTGTTTGGATAAGCATATACTTTTTCATATGAGAGGCAATAAACCCTAGAAGCTTTATCTCCTCTGAGATCATGATAAACAAAGTCACATCTGTGTACAATTAAACAAGGAAAGTCTTCTTAGGTTAAGAACCAACTCTGTTTCAGAAAGAAAAACAAAAAACCTTCAAGGTGGAGGAATTCTATCCAGGGTGTAATGCTTGTATGTGAGGCCGTTACATATATTATGCATTTCATCTGAATGCTACTAGAGAGAGGAGAATGTGATGATCCACTAGATTTGATTAACTCAGTCATTAAGTATAAAAGCACAACTTGTTGTTGAGGCCCAGGGGAAGTAGGTACATAGATCTGTAATTACAATTAGTGTTTACAAAGGAAGAAAGCAGTTATTTTATATGAAATGTGATTGTTTCATATACTGTATAAAAGTGACGCCTGGTTGCTGCATGTGTTCATCTGATGTACACACTTTTGTGGTCAACATGGAGATCTACTGCAGGAAGGATACAGCAGGCCAGATAGTGATAACCACTGACAAAACACATATTTTCTTGCTCTTTGTCCAAACTAATAAAGATATTTTTCTCTGTATTTTTCAGCATCTCACCCACATGTAAATCGGGTTTTAGGTCATTAAAAATGGAGATTAAAAAACAAAGAACAGCTTCCAGTGCATGCAAATATGCATCTGTTGGTTTATTTTAGGGGTTGCTTTTAAGGGTAGTTCTTGCATAATGCTCTGCAAAAATTATTTGATTAAATTCAATACTGCATCCATCCATTGCCATGAAAATTGCGAGTAATATGCTTGTATGTATTACACGCGTCTGATTATTTCAACGTTTCACTGTGTGCCCTTGGTTACTGGCTTACCTTTTGTTGCAGGTATTAAAAGAACAGTATTCAGAAACTTAAATGTGATTACAACAATGCCTATGAGGATGGTGTTGTGCCTAGATATTACAGTGCTAGTCACATGATCTCTGGTGTGAATATTCCCACATGTCAGACACAGATAAGAAAACTAATGAATAAATGCATGTGCAGATTGAATATGGTATGGAACAGCATAATTGATGAACTGGTGAATCCTGCAACACTCTTATCCCTCTCACTGTGCGCGAGTACGATGCTCACACATTTAATTCAAGATGCATTTTTTTTTTTGTCTAGAAAGTGTCATACTATTATCACACGATCACAGTGCTTTAATTAATAGTATTCTTTATGTTTCAAAAATTTTAATTCGAAGCTTCATCACAGTACAGGTTTGAAATCCCCCGATTGGCCCACCATGTTTCACATTTAATATCAACACAACAAACGAACATTCAGAAATAAACAGCATTGATAGGCTAAGAAAAGAAGAAAAAACAAAACAAAAAAAACCCATACAATTTAACATATCATCCACCCCACCCCACCCGCCCATCCCCAGAGCCAATAGTGTTCTTTATTAAACAAAACAAAACCTATAGTGTTTCCAAGTAAATGATCAACACCATTTGTGGTTGCAGTATAATTAATTCCAAAACAACAAAGACAAAATCTCACTGAAGTCATTTTAGGGATGCATTGAGCTGAAACAAGAAAAAATGGATGCAAATGTGAAATTACTATCCCTCTGACAATTAATAACCAATACTGTCACATCAGTATTAAGTGACAATAACCTGGTACTGCAAAGTATGCAGGTGAGAGAAAATGAAAACATAACTGACCTACTTAAAGAATAAAACAATACTTACTTGCATATACAGCTCACAGCAGTATATTATTTCAGTGCTGATATAGTATGTCTTAGTCTTACTCTCCTCATTATACCATCATGTGTGCATGTATTTAGTCCGTGCCCCTGCTTTACACATTCTGAGAACAGTATCCTTGTCTGCTTTACTGGATTGTTTTATTTAGAAAAAAGATGTTTTCAAGTCTTAGACATTTGTAACAGCAGAATATTTAAATTTTTTGGTAGTTACAGCTATGTCAGCACATGAAATGCACGTGTGTGACCAGGTTGGAAATCTGTGTAAAGGTAACTCAGAAATGTGCTTTTAAGTGCATCATACGTGATTGAAAATAGTTACTGCAAATATGTGTGTTATGAATTTTTTGGGGGGCAGGACAGAATTAATGATTTGATGGCATCCTGGGCCCATACATAGCATGATTTTTTGAAAATTGCATTGAATTATGACGTGAACTATTGACGGAAACAGTGGTGTAATATTTCTAATTGATAAATGGTGTATATATTAATCACTGGTACACATGAAGTGACTAAATATATAAAAGTGTGTATCTATAGGCTTCATTTGCACTTGGCTTCAGCTTACCAGGCCTCTCACTCCTAATTATGGTTACTAATGTGGGATTGGACAGTAGCTGTTTTAGAGAGGGGCTTAGCAAAGGATCAATTGTCATGCTTGATGTGCATGTACAGAAGGTAGTGAGGTCGCTCACTTCTTGGCTGTTTCCATCATTGGTTCCAGAGACGACAGATTTGTCTTTTGTCTGAGATGAATGAGGCTGATTCTGCAGTCGATCAGTGTCTTGTGGCTACGAAGTAGATTCTGGTGACTCAAAATGGCAAGTCCAGTAAACTTCCTAAACAGTCTCCTAGCGAATACAGACTGCACGGTTTGTTACTAATGTTCCATAATGTTTCATGAAAGGTATTCATATTTTTATGTGGTCACATATTGCTTTTATATTGTGTGACTTTTTCATTGTGGAGAATCAGATTTTTGGGTTGTTGTGTTCTGTGGAACTTTAGGGGGACTGAACCTTTCCTGTAACTGGCTGTATTTTCAGCCTCTTAAGCCAACTTGGCTCCTGTTTGTCAGAGCAGAGAATACTATACTTTACTTATTTTAGTTTGGGATCTTGAAACTTAATTTTATAAATTGAATTTACTGACACATTTATGGAACTCTTTATTAATGCTTTACATAGATTTTAATAGTGCAGTATATAACATTTTGCTGGTTGTTTAGGGACATTATAGACTTTTTTTTCTATGCTAACAGTAGCCCGTTTTGCATTGAGATGCAGTTAATGTGACTCATGTCCTCTGCATAGAAATAATTCAACGCTGTTATGTTGGATGCTGGAAAGGGTCTCAGTTTTTAAGGAACATTATGAACTGTTCACACATTGGGGAAAAAAGGTCATTGATAGTTTTTTTTTTTTTTAATTCTGTTTCTGCCCATTCAGTGCAGTGATTTACCATTCTATGGCGTCACCTACTAAAGATGCAAGATTTTTTTTTTTTTTTTAAATAAACACTCTGTCTCTGTGCTCATGTCCCAGTGGTGGTGGGGCCTGATGAGATGTGACTTCTCCCTCCGGCCTCACTTCTCTCCCTGCTGAGGTATTTCACAGTGGCCCTGCAGTGGCAGCCGGAGCAGATATAATTAGGGAAGGTGCAGTCGATACCAATGGGTTGGCTATTGACCAGTGATGTCTGTAGGGCTCTGGACAGAAACAAGGAGCGTTTGCGTATGTCAGATGCTAGTGTATCCTATCAGTGGTAAATTATTGCCAGTTTGCATACGTCTATCGTATTGCTATGCATTAACAAATGAGACCGGAGGAGCTGCTGCTACTCTGTAGCTTTGTTTGGAAGCTAAACCCCACAGCTCTGAAGACATTAGCTCCTCTCAGATCGCTCCAGCTACAGGGAAGAAAAACTCAGTCAATTAAGAGCGTGTGACCGAAGCAAATGGCACATTAGTGAATTAGGGCTGCGGTTTGAGCAGGAAATCGGCCCAGCGAGCCCCTGCTGTGTAGCAGCACTTTGGAGCCACTGACTCAGTGAATCCCACTGATGTTTATCTGATCCACTGGATCTTGGATCAGCAGGGCTTTGAACCTTTCACAGGGACCCCTTTATTACCCCCTTCCTATTCACATACAGCATAATGTAAATCTGTCAGATGAATGTTCATGTTTTCATTTAAGAAACATCACTGTCAGTTAAATGCCATCAAAAGTCTTAACATTTAACTCAAATCTTTAGTATAATGGCAAGTCATGTAAAAGTCACAAGTAAAATGTGAATTTATGAAGTCTTAATTCTCACAAACATCTAATCTAATTTCTTTTTGTTAATGTGAGTCAAACTCTTCTCTTTTGAAAAGTCCACATTCCTAATGTTACAAATCTACCTGTGCACCAAACTGCATATATAGTACTTAACTTTAGTGCTCAAATAAGAAACAGCATTTCTCAAATGGATCTAAAACTATTAAATTTAAGTTTCTGGTGCTTGTAGACACCCTGATTTAAGGTGAACTACTAGGTGTAACTCGTGTTAATGTATTTGTCAAAAAATTATTCTTTCTCTGCTCTTCTTGGGAAAAATTGTTAAACCTGACTAATGATAGGTTTGCCTAAATTTAGAAGTTCTACACCTGTATAGAGATTGCAGTTGTTTTGCTAAAGGTAATGTTATATTCTCACATAGCACCTTTATGAACGTTAACACCTGTGTTTTGTCTCTCCTGTTTTCTCAGAGTGCAGCAGCAGCTCCGAGTCCTGTAATGGGAGGGATGCCCCCTGGTGAGGGGATGCCAGGAGGACCCATGCCACCTGGCTTTTTCCAGGTCAGTCTGCCACCACAGAAATATGACCCAGTTCAAGCCTTAGTATTTTCTCCTGGTAGCTCACTTATCAGAATTGTAAACTAAGTTTCTGTGGCTGTACAAATTGGTTAACAAACTGATGAGTGTCATAGCTGCTGTGCTGTTGAACTATATATATTATTGAGCTGAAGGTCTCCACTTTGGTGGCTGTGCTGCTTTTCTCTTGTGTTTTGCTCGACTGTGCTCAGTGAGTTTGTAGTAAACATCATAGACGTCCTGTCTGCCTGTTCTCCTCCAGTGCTGTAAACAGGCAGGCGTGGCCTGGCCATTTTCCCTAATGGAGAAATCGAAAGGTGCAGCACCTACTGTAAATCAATATGTCATGAGGATAAACACTTGGCAGACTGCTGTGTGGAACTGCCTCCAATAGGTGACAAATTTCAGTGGTGCTCTGCCTCTTCTAGATCCAACGATTCACACTAAATCCACCAGCTCATTATATGGTACGAACCACAAAGCTGTGACTGATTAGATGATCATATTAATACCAGGAAAGACATTTTGGTAGTGCTATGAGCGCACCCACTTTCCATACCAGAATCTATTGGAGGAGGCCCAATTAGACCCCCTCTCTGTCAGATCAGCAACATTAGCGACACAGTGCCGGTGTTTAGTGTTGTTATAAAGCTAATTGCATAGAGCTTAATTGATGCTGTTAATTCAGGGAAAATTAGCACTGATAACATGCTGCATGCAGCAGGCTTCTTAATGTCTTGACTGACAGGCAAAAGAGCACACATCCTCTCCATCTCCCGGCCTCTTTTCTCTCATTCAAAGCTAAGTCATTCGCTTGCTCTTCTCTGCTCAGTCTCTTACTGTGTTTGGTACATGAAAAATAGCATCTTAATTTTGTACATTTTTTGCGCCACACTTTGGTTCTTGCACTCCGACTGTCCTCTTCCCTGCAGTAACCCTGCTTCTTTCTCTGCCCCTCTTTTGTCAACATATGTTTCTTGCTCCCTCCCTCTTTGTCTCAACCTCCCCTCTCTCCCTCTTCAATCTTTTTCCTTGCGTCTTCATTTTTATAATGCCGCAGGGTCCTCCTGGTCCCCAGGGCTCTCCTCACCCTCAGCCTCCTCCCCCTAACAGTATGATGGGACCTCACAGTCAGGTAACACTCCCTCTCCATCTATCTCTCTCTTTTTCTCTGTTTTGCTGTCTGCAGTCATTTGGGAACTTGAGTTCTCAGTGCTGATGCTTCATGCTTTGGCATACGTCTCAGCTCAGTGCTTGTTGCTGCTTCCAGTATTCACACAAACATCCAAATAAAGACAATCCTTAAATACCTGACTTACATTTTCCATCGATAGTCATTTAAACTAATGAGGCCACTGTCTTTCTGCTGTAGTCCTTCATGTCGCCTCGCTTCGCTGGAGGTCCAAGAGGCCCACCCATTAGGATTGGCAACCAGGTAGAGTTTCCAAAACTAAGTTCAATACATGTCACTCATTTTAACTCTGAAGTAAATGTGTTACAAAATATTTTTTTCTCCCTTGTAGCCACCAGGTGGAGGGCCTGGTCCTCATCCCATGCTGCCCAATATGGACCCTACACGACCACAAGGTGGGAATCTGCAGTAAATAACAGAATCTGCAGTAAATAACAAAATCTGCATGAAAAACAAATGTTTCTTCTTTTTCTTTCTGTTTCTCTTTGTCTAAACTGACTTTATCTTTTCAGGCCATCCTAACTTGGGGCCAATGCAGCGGATGAGTGGTCCCCGAGGTATGGGGCCCATGGGACCTGGCCCCCAGGTTTGTTACTCTATGTACTTTTTTTTTTCTTTTTTAATAACATGTCTATGTATATTTTAAGGGACATATTAGAATTCTTTAGGGTTTTTAGCTCTGTGTTCCTCAACCCATGGCAATGACAGCCATGGCATAGGTGGTGTGTTTTTTAGATTGTTCATTCTTGTTCTTGTTCATCTTGGGTACAACGTGGCAGATTTTTTTTTTTTTTTTTTTTTTTTTTTTAATGTAGCATGATTATGCACCTGGACTGTGGAAAAAATCCTCTAGTTCCCATTTGAAACATGAAATAAAAAATTGGGCTTCAGCCAAAGCTAATCTATGTTTTTGACATAATGTTCTGTAAAAACATTTGCATCTTAGTGGCCATTATTCAATACCATAATTCAGGGAAAAAAGATGAGGATGGGTCTGTACTTCATATTTCATATTGTTCAGACAGTGACTCAATTCTTGAGTGACCACCTACAAATTATGGGGGTTGTACAAGGGGATCAGCAGAAATGTTAGTTTCATTGGTGTAACCACCAGAAAGTAAAAATGCTTCTGATACCTTAGAGTGAGACGTTAACATCTGCATAGGGAGTGGATCATCTCATATGGAGTCCACAATATTGTGCTGGTGTCTTTCTACAGTAGTCTCACATCCCTGAAGAGAATGGGATATTGGTTGGCATCAGTCTGCAACATTATCACTAGATGCCACTAAATCCTACTCATCGACCCATAAAAGATGAGTGTTTGACTCTTTGCTGTCTTTTCAGAACTTCGGTGGTGGGATGAGGCCTCCACATAACACCATGGGTCCTGGTATGCCAGGAGTGAACATGTGAGGCAGTTTTCTGTCTGTATTTCCATACATTTAAGTCACTGAAATACAAGTGCAATATGTTAAGAATTCTCTTGGCCTTACAATGCAGGGGCCCAGGGACTGGTCGGCCATGGCCCAATCCCAACAATGCCAACTCTGTAAGTACTGATACACACACTCTGTCACACACACTCACGCTTGGGTCTGTGAAATGCTGGTTCAGATTGCACCCAGATCTCCTCTCAAAGTTGTGGAGGTTTAATGTGCTCCCAGGTCCTAGCCTGAGATGTAATTGTAGTATTATGTGTCATGGTTTCCACAGACGGCTGTAATGGTGTTAGGATGATCAAATGATGAATGATGACATTTTGAGGTATAGAAAGGGTTTATATTCCCATTTCTGCCCAGTAATGTTTGTGTTTCTGCCTGCAGATGCCTTACTCATCACCTTCTCCTGGCGCATACGGGGTGAGAACATATCCTGACAGCCAAATTTAGTCACTCGATATGAATTTTAGCGCAGGAAGAAATATTTACATCAACACCTTTACCACTTGTAACAAGCCTTTTTATTTTGTGCTCTTTTGAAGGGGGCATCTGGAGGAGGTGGGCCTCCAGGCACTCCCATCATGCCCAGCCCTGCAGGTTAGCACCTCTTTGATCTAAGCTGCTCATCATCAACAGACTTTTCATATGTCGCTAATTTAATGTACAACTGGCTCTTTTGCAGACTCAAACAACTCTGGTGACAATTTGTACACCATGATCAACACTGGACCTGGCAACCGAAATAATGTATGTGTCACTTATTATTTACCTTCCAGACACATGGTGGTTTCTTTGTTTTTGTTTGGTTTTTGCTGTTTTATCTTCCTGCTCTGCTGCCTCTTGGCCAGGTCGTCATTGTAAACGAGAACTGGTTCTCAATTGACCTACCTGGTTAAATAAAAGTAAATACCTGCCACTGAAGATGATTTTAATTTCAGTGGGTTTATGATGCACAGAAATTTGTGATGTGAAGAAATAAAAAAAACCCTGCAGTCCCCTTCTACTGTCTACATAACATTTTCTGAGGCCCTTATAGGATGTATTTGTCCAGTTGTCCTGCTGTGGTGAAACTTATTTGTATTTCTATGAAAGACACTCACTTAGAAGCAGCTAGTCTCGCTGTTGTTATGTGCTGTGGAGATATGGGAAGGGAGTCCATGCTCTTCTGTTTCTCCTCCAGTTCCCTATGGGCCCCGGCTCTGACGGACCCCTGGGAGCCATGGCTGGGATGGAACCACATCACATAAACGGGTCACTAGGTAACACTACTCAGTTCCACGCACACAACACAAATGTGGTAGCTGCATTTTTGGACATTTGAGTCTATTTTAGTTGCACAGTGTTTCATGTAATAATGTCAAATTTTTGTAGCGTATACAGTCACGTAAAAAGTTAGTAAACCATCAGAAGTCATCAAAAACAATGGTTATGCAATCAAGTACAAACTTCTGTGTGTATCATGTGACTAAAACAGACAGAAAAGAATTTAATGATGTAAGAACTTTAATTATTTTGGTTATTATCAAGAAAACCATGGAAAATGGCTAGATATCTGCTCTTAAATTAAACTGTTATGAGCTATTTTTGTTATCATTATATTTGTCCAAACAAATGTACCTTAAGTTGTACCAGGCATTAAAACGAACAAGAAATTGAAGAAAATAAGGGTGGTCTGATTTTTTTTTTTTTTCTGCAACTATATTTAAAAAAAAAAAAAAAAAAAAAAAAGAATAAAAATGACTCTTCAAACTATGATTAAGGGTTTGTTTTTTTATTTTTAGGCTCTGGTGATATGGATGGAATGAACAAGGTAAATATAACTTACCTGCATCTATATCTAAACACACACAAATGCTATACATGCAACAATGAAATAAAAATTTTGTTCTTTCTTGTTTTCCAGAATTCCCCAAACAATTTAAGTGGCATTAGCAATCCTCCTGGGACCCCAAGGGATGATGGGGAGCTTAGTGGAAACTTCCTTCACTCCTTTCAGAGCGAGAACGTAAGTCTGCTTTTTAGTTTCTCTGCTCGACTCTACTCACTTTTGTTGGTTTTCCATAAGTCAAATGTTGTGGCTAGTACCTGATACTTAATTTTAGCATCACCTGTCAGGTAAAAAGTCATGAAAACATTGCAGAATGCTGGCTGGTTAGAGAGGTTGTCAGTGTCACTGCATCATTGTTGTGTGAGATGGTACTGAATGAATAACTTTTGGGTCCCTGTACCTTTTAAGCCTTTCCTAAAATAAAGTGAGTCTCCTAGTGGTTACAAACAGACCCAACGAATCATGAACAGCATTCTCTTAGTATCCCCTATTGTTTCTGCATTTTTGCCTAATCTTGCTTTGACTTTAAAACAAAATATTATTTATAAAGGTCCAATTTCTGTCTTTAAAAGTTAAAACCATTGGTTGGATGAGTTGTCCTCTACAGTCAACTGTTCTGTTGAGCTGTTAGTGGCAAACTATTAAGCTGCATTACGGTGACATAATTACAATTTGACTTGAGATCTGTGATTATTATTTACACTGCACAGATTACAGATGATTCTGAAACATACTTCTTTTTCAAATGAAACTTGAAATGGTATAATAAATGCAACAACTTTTGCACATTTAGACACTGAATCCAAAATACACCATCCACATACTGTACCTTTAAGAATTACAGCTTTTTGTGGCTATGGTTTCATAGGCTGATTATTGGATTAATTGGGCAGCTCCACAAACATGGCAGTATAATAAAATTATATGAAGTGTTTCAGCTGATGTTTAAGCCCCCCAGTATATAGCTACATGGAAAAATTCATCCAGTGCAGGAAAAATCAAACCAGTTTACTGGTGTATTGGGCAGCACTTCCTGGAGTAGTGTTGAACCGGGACCATGCGGTGGAAAACATCAGTGCAGAACTTTGATGAATCCAGAGGCAGAGCGAGGTTGACCTTGCAGTCACAGCATTTTTAGAATCACTGACTGTAGTGACCCTGTGATTGGGGGAAAAAGGTGTGTGTTTGTGTGTGTTAACCATCTCCTATCTGCCTCCTCAGTACTCTCCAACCATGACGATGAGTGTGTGACCCCCCCACCCCCACCCAAACCAACATTATTTGCCATCATTCCGAGGATCTGAACTCACAACAGGACACGGCCAAACACATCAGCATCGAATCAGGGACAGATGGGCGCCATTTTTGGTTCCACACTCATGCCAGAATGCTGATCCGGGAGGGGGAAAACCAAAATGGCTGGCGACTACTGCTCCTTGCTCAAAATGAAGGACAATTTTTCTCCATTAACCACATCCCCCAAAGTGTGACAAAACCAGCTACTGAAACGCATACATGACACGTTTTCTGTTCGCAGGGCCCCGCCCCACTCCCTGCCCATCCAATCTCCTCAGTCCCAGAGCGAAGAGAGAAAAAAAAAGGTTGAAGTTTACCTCTTGTACTTTTTAATTATTGCTTTGTGGTGCAAGATGTGCAGGAAATGTCTCCGCTTTTTGTCACTTAAAACACTGGAGAGTGTGCATATGCATTGTGAGCTTGGAAAGTCTTTGTCTTGTCATTTTACTTCTCACCACAACAAAAGTCAGTTGACATAGGACTCAGAATTTGCCTTTTACTGTGCGGCCACCTTTATGAATAATGTATTCTTCCTAACGCCCACCCTGCTATTTAAAGAGGTTTTTAAGGGGGGAAAAAAAGATGTGAAAGAATACTGCTTTTATTGTGACAACCTTCCGCAGTATGTAAGTGCTCAGATGGTTCTTACACCGTCTAATTGATCCCATTTTTGATCAATTCCAGTCTCTTTATCGTTGACAGCAACACTGCGCTCTCCGCTGTTTCATATCAACAGCTGGACCGCTGTTGCGTTCTGTCAAGGGAAGCCAGACTTCGGCGTTAAGAAGCGAGTGCATGAATGCTGAGAATCTGTGTACAACATACTACCTAGTGCTGCTCTTTTCTGTGTGGACACCTGCTTTAAGATGTGGTGTAATATCTCTTTACATGCCTGTGCTTAACACTCTGTGCTCTTCATTGTCGTAGACTTCTGTGTTATTTCCAGTCTGGTCGGTTTCTGTTCAAACGGCTTTGAATGAGCTGCCCGTTTTAATCCCTCATGCCTATTGGTTGTTCACTTTTTCCCTCCTGCATCATCGGACATCCCCTTGGCGCTGCCCCTTCTTGCCCACCTACACATTTTTTTATATTTTGATACAATCTTTGACTACGTATATTGCCCCAGTTATTCAGAGTTAGTCAAAGCTTTCTAAACTGATTCTAGTAGGCATCATTATAAACTTAGCAGCAGTCTTGTAAATGTGATGAGAATTTCTGTTTCATTTTGTTTTCTCCTGTGAACATTACGCATTATACACATCTATGTTGCCTTTATTTGCTGATATTTTTTTATTTCAAATTGAGGAAAGATTGCTTGTTAATATAATTTTACAATAACTTAACTAACCGCCTGGTCTCTTTTTTGGTTTGTCTGCATTTTGAGTAATGACACTTGAACGCAACTGAGAATATGCTACAGCAGCTGTGGACATGACGGGTAATATTAAAGCAACAGAAAACACACACAATGTTAACATTCGATATGACATCAAAAACCTGCCATGATTTTCATGAAGCTTGGTAGAAGAGAAGGTCATGTGATGAGGATGAATCCCTTAAATCTTGGAGCAGATCCATTGAAAGGGGTCAAGGCTGGAATGGTTTTTAACATTCTTTAACTTGTTAAATGTAAATAAAGTACCGATTATGACCCATGTTTTCCTCCTTCTTGTCAGCTGGCATCAGTGGTTCATTTAACTGACTGTTGCCAAGGTAAAAATGGTCTTAAGGGTCAGCCACACCAAGAACTATAATAATGTTGTGTCCACGCTGCTGGTGTTCCAGCTCTGAACCACAAAATGAATAATCATCACCTGATGGAGTATTCACTAGGTAATGATGACTGCTAGATGTTTGTTGTATTTTATTTGCAAGCAGTTATGAATCCCCTATTTTACAAAATTGGCTTGTTCCACAAAATATTTAAAAAGAAGCCAAACTCGTAGATTGAAGTTCACACAAAATGTCCGTACAGGTCTTTATTACACATATTATTGATGAACCAAAGCCACAAGTGACACGCAACATAAACATGACTTTTTCCAAATTCAGGTGTATTCTGATTGGCTGTTCAGCAAATCATTCTGAAACTGATTTCAGTGGTTTGATTCTCCGGCATTGTCATCATCAGCTGTGATGTGGACTCCATTGACCCCTGATTTTTTAATGTTGTAGTAACTTTGTAATTAATGTTGTAGTTTGGTGTGATTATTGTTATTTATTTAATGGTTCCAGATGGATTTCAAATTGAATCTTTTAATTCATCTGGAGTTTTCTAGGTTTTCTTTATCCTTAATTCTTTATTGCAACATTTACAACCAGTCATTATAACCAGTGCAACAGACTGAGTTACATTTTGACTGTAACCCAGTCTTCCCTCAAACACCCACATTTTTACAAACATCCACGTTCTTACTTTTCTCCTACACCTCCTAGTGTCCAGAAGGATGTCAATGCATATTCACAGGATTTCTGTTTCCATAGGTCTTTCAAGTTGGATATATCAAAGGTGTCCACATTAAGCCTGTGTTTAGTGTTGCATTATGCTTGTGCTGATAATTCCAGAAAAGAAAATGTACACACACACACACACACACACAAAACTCAGCTGGTCTGAGAAACTAAAATATCATAATCCACCAAACAGATGTTGTGGTTGGTGGGATGAGAGTCAGAGTTCTGTAATAAAGTTAAGTGGAGGTCTGATAATGTTGCCCCCAAAATAAGATTTATTTATTTATGTATTCATTATTTGCACATATGGTATAAAATACATGTACATATCTCTCTTGATGGAGAGAAGGGTATGAAAATGTGCAGGTGAGGTCGGACACCCAAAAGGCTTATAGAATGACCTCACCTTTGACTTAGTTGTACTTTAAACAAAATAAAAGAATGTCATTTGCATACCTTCCATGAAAAAAATTAGATAAAAGTAAAAGAAATGCTGGTTATATATCTATAAACATAATTTCTTTCAATAATAAAGAATAAAACGAAGTGAATAATAATAATAATAATAATAATAATAATGCGATAATACTAGTTGTAGTAGAAACACTAAATACATAGATAAATGAATACATAGATGGATGGGAAGAAGTGAGATTCCAAAGGGAAAAGAACCCTAATACAGCTAAATTTAGTTAAAATAACACACCAAAAAGGCAAAACAAAAAACATGTGGCACATAGGAGATTAAAATTGAACAGTCAAACCAATTTTTGCTGTTCTGTTCATTTTGACAATAGTCTCTTTTTGAAAATAGCCATGGAGGAAGGGCTGTCGGCTAGGTTGTGGTGTTCGTTCCATAATAGTGTCCCCCTGTATTTGATGGTGTATTGCATTCTGGTGGTGTTGCATCAGGGCTGGCGCAGGTGACCTGCTTGTCTTGTTGCATACAAGTGAAAACTTGAATTTAAGCTAAAGTATTGCTAAAACTGTTCAGGTAATACATCACTCTGATGGATGTCTTTGTATATGAAGATGCAGATTTGCATGATGTTAATATCAAATATAGTTAAGATTTTCAGTTTGGAAAACAGCAGGGAGGATGGGGCCCTGAAATTTGAATTTGTAGCATTTCTAACAAAACGTTTCTGGAGAAGATAGTGCTTATGGAGATTGGTGGGATAGGTGTTAGCCCAGACGAAATTGCAGTAGGTTAAATATGGATATATTAGAGTGTAATATAATGTAAGCAATGTGAAAGCTATGACATGATATGATATTTACATTTTATTCTAAATTCATATAAATACCAGATTTCTTATTTTTGTCTATATTTCATTTTTTCATTTGTTCATTGTTTTTTCTATGTCGTTTCTCTTCATTTGCTTGTTGTATGTTGCTGCTGTTAACAGTGAAATTTCCCCATGGTGGGATGAGTAAAGTCTTACTTTATTTAGAAAAAAAACAAACAAAAAAGAACATATCACAATCAGGAACCAGATTTGACGTCTAATGGGGTGTTTAGGAAAATGTAAAAAATATCCCTTTTCATGGATCTGCTTCAAAATGTGAAGGATTTGATTACAAAAGCACAAACCCAGATTTGATTTGTTTGTGGTTTTATAATATTGTGGAAAACAAGATGGATTTATCTCCTGCTTTTACTTGGAGCAAAGAATAGCACCTGGTTCTAACAGGTACCGTATGGGGGAAACGCAGGTGTAGGTATAACAGCTCCACAGCTAGCACCTGACAAACATCACATTCCCATTTCCTGTTCCCCAGTAACAGCTCACACGCTGGCCTCAGCAGATCACCACTCACTCCCTCGTGCTCGCAGCAGAGCCACAGGATGCTGTGGTGATCAGATACAAAGACCAACAACAGGAACTCCCACACTGTGGAGGAGAATCTGTAACCGGAGAAATGCTCTGCAGTTGGACGGAACCTGCTCAGATATCTGGCTACAGGAAGACAAGAGTGTTTCAGAAGTGTACACCAGATACATTTTCCCTGGGGGGCATTAATTTCTGCAGTTTTTTAAAGACAACATGTCACTCCTTATCAACAAAAAATACACCCAAAACAACTGTGGTTTCGGATCCCTTTTATGGTGTGTTTCACCCAACTCTGATGCAACAATCTGATGTAAATTCACAATTTATAGCTGATATCATTAACATTACCTTCACAGAGTGGATCTTTATCACCATTTTCACCACTGACAAATTACCCTGAATTTGTTCTGTAATAAAACTGACAAAACAGAACACTGAAATAAAGTTAAAAAAAAAAAAAAAAAATTGTAGACATCAGGGTTTTCCTTAGGAATGTGGAGCTCTTAGCTGCTGCAATGAGTCTTTATTGTTGTTGTATAAATAAAAACATGCATTTTATTTCATAAATTTGTATCTGTAGTATGATAATCCTTAGAAAATGAGTCACTAGTTTAATAGTTCTTCTGAAAATGAAACTGATAATTAGATAATGAAAAAAGGTAGTATTTAGTTTTACCACATTAATTAACTCAAGTGCATCCATATTCATGATGAGGTTGTGACTGGTTGTGGAAATTACATCAGCCTTTGAAACATCATGGAAAAGTGTTGAAATATTGTCTTCAAAATGTATGTGAATCTGTAAGATATCCCAGTTTCCCAGACATGGATTAAACCTGGTGTGAGACTAAAAGAAAAATTCAGTGAGATTTTAAGTCCTGGAAACTGGTGGATGAGTCTGTTATCTGAACTGACCTTTCAACAGTTTCTCTACAGGCTTTATAAGAACAAAAGCACCTCCTCCATATTGTTATATAAAATCTATTCAGATCATTAGGGCTTTCATCAACGTAAACACTATCAGTACCATTAATAATGTTAATACAAAGAAACAAATGTGTTCCTTCACTGAATTTTGTGGTGTTAATATCATTCCGTATTATGGTATAACTATATACGAATTGGATTTAACATAAGATTTGAGAGTTTAACTCTTTAAAATTCATAATCTTTCTATCACACCTACATTTCCCCCTCCGTTAAAGGGATTTTTCACACCTTCAATAGTGTCACTGTGGAGATGGTGTGACTCATGACTCATCCAGCACTCGACCACCTAGCTGAGTGGGCAGCAGCATGATTTTCCTTTTTTTTATTATTTAGACCACACCACCTATGCCAAGTCTCCTGTTGTAAGTGAGTCTTGGGTAGATTTATTAAAAACAGCGTCTGTTTTATTGAATTCAAATCTATTCCTACCGAAAAATCATAGCTCTTTTCTCTCTCTTTACATTCACCTGAATACTACATTTCACATTACTGGAATATTTAGTTTGTGCTTTTTTTTAAAATTTGTAATCCTGAAATATAAAATTGATGCAGTAGTTTGGCATCTTTATGCCGCTGCAACAAACTTATGTTCACTATGAAATGAATGATATGTTTGTCTCTCAATGATGTGGAAAAAATATGATGAAATTCTTTTGTGGTATTTTTACTCATAGAGTAAAGGTTTCACAAATCCTAAACTACACTGACAAGGTTAGCTATAAGATCTTTTTCTTCAGTGGTTTCTTTATTAATTGCCAGAAATGAACTGAACGGTGACAGAAGTCCAAATTGTTTAATTTATTGGAACAATACTGAAAACACATTCATCTGTTCGAACACACAGACATCCACCGCTGACAGAACAATGATACAGGTTAAATAATGGATATACAGTATATACATTCAGGAAAGCCATCTGCAGTTCTAGTGGGTTTTGATCTGGATATGATGTGGTCAAGATGTTTTTAAAAAGCAGTCATTTCTTTTAACAAATACATTCAAGTTTTAATAATTTGGAAAATGTGCTTTAAATCACCTTTAGCTTCATTAGGATGAATCAGCCCCAGTTTGGTGGAGAGGTTTTTGATTTGGATCTCGTCTGATGTGATTAAGGTGTTACAAAAGAGGGATTTCTTAATTTGTTGTTGTTCTATCAAGTAGATATAACTGGGTAAAGAGTCTCGTTAGACCTGGACCAGGTGTAGTCAACATGTTCCTGATTTAGCCTGACCTCCAACACTAACTACAGTTAAAGTTATACTCATTTGAAAGTGAGTTTTAGATTTCTTCATCTAAAATACCCAACACACTTCACAGCTTTAAAAAACACAAATAGGAAGGAACATTGTCTCCAAGTCTATGTTGCTGTACTGATGGAGGAAGATGACTCCAGGTCGCCCTCTGTTGGGCATCAGTGGTCCTGGACCCTTCACAGATACCTCTGGCCTATTTGCATTATTTACCACACCCTGTAAGTAACTGAAAACACAGTACCTGTTGTACCTGTTGTACCTGTTGAACCCGCGGTTTTGTTCTCGGATTCAAATGTGGGTCTTGACAGAATACATGGTTGGGAGGATCCCACAGTGTGCTGGTTCCTGTCTAACAATAGGAAATGAGGCTGAGGCTGCTGGCTGCTGTCCACAGGATGTGGCCTGGCTGGGCAGGAGCCAAACCTTCACTTCGGATTCATAGTTACCCTGAAGGGTATTGTTTTTGTCCATGTCTGTGAGCGTGTGACCAGCATAAATAGATGCACTGATCTTTAGGAGACTCAGTGTGTATATTGCCAGAGTGAATATCTATTAGTGAAAAGGAGAAACAAAACAGTGTACCCATTACACAAGATGGGTATTCCTCCCCATGCAGGGTTTGCGTCTCCGCTCGTATGTGTTATGAAAGCTGTGGCAACACAAAACTGCTTTGTTCATGACTGCATCCTATTATTAGGCTTATTACCATGAGTTATGATCAGAATTTCTTTTAATTCTTTTTAATCCTGGAGGCTTTGTGAATATGAAGAAATGACAGTGGTTGAAAGTGTTTTACAGTCACTTTGACAAGTCACAGCCCACACTGGAATTAATCGGAGTTTTACTTGAGGAGGTTATAACATTAGTGCCAGACTGTTAGACGAACCAAGATCTATATCAAAGAGGAAAGACGAAAGATAAAGGGTCTGCATTAATGCTGTGTATCTGTAGCATGTAGCATTGTATTTATTTACCTCATACTTAACCCTTTATCAGGCAAGTGACTATTTTTGGTCATTTCCACACACATTGCACGACAGTGACAGCAACAGTTAAAATGAGGTCAGTGAGGCAACAGTCTGTAAGGTCCACCTCTGCTTGAACAGTGAGTGTACCTGCTTTGTTAAGTACCATGAAGTAATGGTACTAATGTAAGGAATGATGTTCAAAGGGATAGTGTGGATGTGGACAGGGGTCTGGATCAGCACTTATGTTGGTCTAATGTTCTAAAACTGATGTTCTAAAATACAATGTTCCTTTCACATTACTTATGTTTTTCTTGTATTTTTTATATATATTCTTGAATTTATTTATTTTTTGCCACTTACAGGTAAGGAATCAAATATGGTAATTTCATTGACCTTGATTTCCTACATGAAAATAAAACACCTTGAAAAACTCCACAAAAGTAATAAAGTCTTATGTCCTCTAATAACACACTAAGGTTGAAATGTTGAATTTCAGACTATTTCTATGAGTGAACTATAAAGGGTTAAATTACAGACACCTTAAAAGTCCACAAAACTCACCAGTGAGAAATGTTAAGGCCTCACCCTTAATAGTAAGGGCTGGTATCAATGTGCAGAGATAAGACAGTTAGATATTAACTCACATCTGGGCGTGAATACGTGTGTTAGCAGCTGATCTGTTGAACTTGCATAACCATCACACAGAACAGCACAGTTTACATTTATCACTTCCAGACACGACAGCAAACAACTGCCAGACTCTCATGTGGTGGAAAAACTGCTGTGCATGTCAACATGAAAAGCTGTGCAGCCATCTTGTCTGAAGAAACATACTGGAAAAAATGAAGACCTCTGTGGCTTTGCAGACAATCTCTTTCCTTCTAAATGGAGAGTAAGGATTTATGAGATTACAATAGACAGTATAACTGCAGATGTGTGGCAAACAATGGTTTTATACACAGTTCTGGTGTGCATGTGGTGGGATTTTACTGCACTCAGTAGAAGTGATGACTTTTTAAACATCTGCTTCATATTTTTTGGGGAAAATATAGTTCAAGTAATACCTTTTACCCACTCTGACCTCCATGGTACTGTTTTAGTTTGTAGACAGTCAGCAAAAACGTCAAACTGTAACAATATTCAGGGATCAATGGTGTAGTAAACAAAGTAAAAAAACATATTTTGTACCTCCCCTAATGTTGTAGAGCCTGCTTTAATGAAGCAATCATCAATGTCCACAAAAGCCAACTCATCATAAAAGTGCATTTATTCTAATACAAATGTATTCAAAGGGAATGTTTAAAGTTTTGCAAAGTGGTTATTATACAAAAGTGTCAAGGCTTGAATGCTCTAACATAATGCTGAGAAGAGAATACTTTTAGATTGTCCGTCAAATTACAGTTACCAGAGGTTTGCATTGTAATCATCATGTAAAAAGTAGTCTCCTATCTAACTACATTAGAGCATCCATTTACAAAACACATCTGTAGAGATTAATATGTTCCTTTACTAAGAATTTTGGATGAAACACATTATCTAAACTTTAAATTAAGACAACTTGGTGTAAAAACACAAACACACCGGTGCACGCCACACATCCTGTACAATCTTGGAGATCTAAAAACACAAATTCTGGGCAGACTCACTCACGCTATGTTTTCATTCATCAGACTACAAAAGCCAGAGGTTTAATCTGTAGCCGTCACTAAGAAACACACAGAGGTGAATCTGAGCCTGATTTTGCATTTTTTGGAAATTGTAGTGGAGTGCAATTATTTATAACATTTCTACTCATGTAAGTATTACATCAGCTGTAACAGTAACATGTTTAGTCTAGTGGCTGTTGTGTGACTGTTGGTGAAAGACTCTAGTATTGTATTATAGCAGTAATTTATGTTGGTTACATTATAGACGACCCTGTTTCCCCGCTGACCATCAAGATCCTTACATATAAGACACGTTGGATGGCTATTACATGGCTTGATGCAAACAATCTTATTTCATCTTCTCCAGGAACGAACGTACCTCCAGTGGATCGTAGCCCCAGGGCCCCATCCGCCCCTAGGTGACACAAAGTGAGGAATGCATGATATGTGATAATTTTATCTGAATACACATCACAAAGATGTGTTCATTTGTTAGTTTAAAAAACAAGTATTTCCACATTTCTGTCATAACTCAAACTGCTCTGGCCCCAAGCCAGGAAGTGTACTGTTTCATCCACACGCAATTGCATGAGTAGAGTTACACAGGACATTTACCACCGTACTAGTTTATTACTCCTTGTCACGCCATTACATCAGCAATGCACTGTGATGGAGTGTGTTTATGTGTAACAAGAGTTCACTCTTCTGCTTCTGGAAATGTTTCAGTAAGGATCACAAAGAAAGAATGAACCAGTGTCAGGGGTGCACAGACCTCACCTTGTACACAACTTTCCCAGCCTGCAGCACATAAAGCCTCTCGGGCAACGCGCCATACTTGATGGAAGTGATATTTGACATTTCATCCACAACCACTGGGCAGAGGGGATCCTCCTGAACCAGGATCTGGGCTGCAGAGAGCCTGTCCTCCAGGCTCTGGTGCTGGTTTATGTCATAGTTGTTGGTGAAGGCCCAACCATCTGGAACACAGGAAAAGTACGCAATTTCACTGTTACAGTGAAGGCAGCAGTAGTTAAGAAACAGAAAACACACCACATTTGTTTGTTTTCAGATATGATAAGTTACAGCCAGCTCATCAAAACACTGATATAACCAGACATCTACTGTTTTTGGAGTTCATTTTAATCACAAAACTTCTTTATGACATTAAACGTTTTTGTTTTATGATGACTGACATAAAACACTAGATGCCACTGATAAACATGGGATGACATTTTAAATCCGTAATTAATAACTGATGGGGTTGAAAAGTCTTTCAGTACATTCAACTAAGCACTTGTGTTATTTCTAAGCGCTTCTATCAGAAAAGGCTGACCTGTCACACTGTTGGAACATATTTAAAGTATATGCATCACATTTGACAGTGAAGCTCCTGATGATTTTCACTCACCTGATGAATGAGCTTCTGCGATGTAGACCACCAGGAAGTCAGCCACATCACTGAAGTCCTTGACGAGTTGCTTAAACTCCTCAAGTTTGTACATAAACGGGGGTCAGGTGCAGCTGCCAAAGCTCAACACCAGCGGTCTGCCATCTGCAGGAAAAAGTTGATCATTTATGAATCACAGTGCAATTGACTCCACAGTGGGGAGGCTGTGCAGAGTCCAGACGGACCTTTCATGTATTTGTAGATAGTGGACTTCACTCCGTCCATGGTGACCACAGGTGAGTCCGGGGCTCGACCTCCTGCAAACGCCTCTTGGCCCAGGGACAGCCACATATGGTACACTGCCGTCGAGATAAACGCCGTAGATTTGAATGTCAAACCCCAGTCTTCATATGTGAACTTTGGGTTCTGGGTCATGGTGGTCCGTTCGCCACATTTCAGGATGATCTTCTTAGTTAGGCTTGGTGAGATAAAATGCATGATGTTGAGAATGGCATTGAGCGCTAACATAAAACAAAACAAATATACGGACGATAAATAGACCCCCAGCTTTTGCAGAAACATGCTTGCCCTTTGGTGGTGAGGTCCCGTCCTCTCTGCGTCTTCCACCAAAGTGTCATCTGGTTTAAGAAAAACATGTCGGCTACCGCCCACTCCGCTCAAGTTTGGTAACCGGTGCCTTCACGGCCTCGTTTGAGAGCTCGTAAATTCTATAATCACATGCAGTCTTATCTCGTAGAGCAGTGTTTTTCAACCGTGGGGTCGCCTGGAATTCAAATGGGATCACCTGAAATTTCTAGTAATTAATAAAAAAAAAAAATAAAAAATAAAATATATATATATATATATATATATATATATATATATATATATATATATATATATATATATATATATATATATATATATGGTGAGTTGACAGAGACTATCACAATCCATAAAAGACATGACAAACTCTGAAGCTGAAACTGAAGCACTGTGGTACTGTTTATCTTTCAAATGTTCATTGCGGTCGGTTTCAGATGCTGCAGCTCTTTCTTAATTCATAGTTTGAGTTCTTGTTTGTTCAGTATTAATTGTCAGCCTTGTAAATCCAAGCTGGACTGACTCTACATATCCTGACCAAAGAAAATAAAGTTCTCACTTTGCTGCAGTAATCTACACCTGGCTTTTCTGCCTCCGTCCATAATAATATACATACTGTAGACTAAACGTTGTCTGAAATTAACCTTCATTTGCACCATAGTATAGCAAACTATTACATGATCAAAAACAAATTAATTTTAGCCAAAAAAAAAAAAAAAGTCTCCATTTTGAATGTCTGCGGTCGCCAGAAATTTGTGATGTTAAAATGGAGTCACGATCCGGAAAAGGTTGGAAACCACTGTCATACAGCAATGATTTTCATATATGAATATTATCATATTTCATATGATTTTTGACACTAATGTCTTGTTTGGTCCATGCCTCATTGAAAAAAACAAAAACAAAAAACAAACAACAAAAAACAAAAAGAAAAAAAATTTCACTATTTTTTCCAAATAAATGACTTTTTTTTTTTTTTTAACCCACAAAGACCCAGTCCTATTTTTGTGGCAGTTCCCAAATGAATTTGTCTTTATTTCTATCTTTCTTAACTGATTTATCATGATTTTTTTAAATATAAAATTATCCTCTGTATTTTGCATTTGTTGGTGTAAATCATGTATTTTCCTGTATTTAATTCACAGATCATGTAGATGTTCATGAAAACTTAAAGTACATTCAAAGTTAATTATATCAAAACAGAGAAAAATGAAGAAAAAATTACAGTTTCAGCAAAGATATTGCCAACTGAATGTGAAAACAATTGTGTCCATCCACTGCCATTGATCCAACTCCATGGGTTTTACTGGTGAATCAATGTTGTAGAAGATGACGGTGTTTCCACGGTAAGTACGGAGCCTCTGAACATCCAAATAGGTCATATCTGATGACCATGAAAAGATGACAAATTGCATTTTACACCAACGATTTACATGTATTGACAGGATTAGTGGATCAACAGGTATTAAACAGTTTATATCAGTAGATGGTTTGTGTCACCGGTGGCTGCCTCTGTGGGTTAATTTTACCCTCAGTCATTTTTTACCCATGACTTTCATTATACCCTTTGTATCCAGGAACTTTTACTGGTGCATGGTTGTCTCCTAAATTATTAAGATTTTTGTTCCAGAAACTCACTAATCCATCACTAACTGCAAAAGAATGAACAAAGAAACATTGAGAAAAAAAATAGTGTCAAGTTTTGGAAGATCTTGCAACAGTTTTGCAAGATCTTGCAAAACTGTTTACATTAAGAGCAATGTTCTTCCGGGTCATCCATGCCCAGAACGGAAACAAATAAAGTGGGAGAAGTTTACTGAGTTTTATTTTGACCTGGGCCTAAAATACAAAGATATTAAACAGTGCTTGGCGGTAGACATGGGTTCGATGATAGTGGGAGACATCTAAGAAGATTCTTCAGTTGGAGAGGACTTTCCTGTCACAAATCGTATTCGGATCTTGTGGTCCTGGTTGATTTCATTAAGAACCAAATGCATTACTCCGAACAGCTTCACAAGTATAGATGTACCTGAAATGCAGAGAATGTGGACTACGGGTGAGGAAAGAGGAAGTGAGATTGGCATTAAAGGAACTGTACATCCATCCATCAAGTCCTGGCCCAGGTCAAAATAAAACTCAATAAACTTCTCTCTCTTTTTTTTTTAATTGAACTTATGAAAATTACAAACTTTCAATGAGGATAATAATAAAGTAATGCAAATGAACACAAATAAAATAAAGTACAAAAATCATGGGGATATGTAGGGCAAGAGCAAAAATACATTCAAATACAATACAGTGCAAATCATTAGGCATTTTAAATTAACGTATAGGAGCAGAGATGCAACAGAGAAGACTTTTTAAATTAAAATAATAGATAACGATCAATGTTCTGGCTTATTTTCATTGCAGTTCTGTTTTTTTCAAATTTTCTTAGGGACAAAACAAATATTTTAAATTCGTTTGTAAATCCAGAAAAGGAGGGCTTGTTATTTCTCCATTTTGCACAGTGGATATGATATTTACCAAATAATAAAATTATGTTAATAATATCTGAAACAGATGAGGCCAAATTATCCATATAAAAATAATATGATATAATTCAAAACATGGAATATTGTTAATTTTTAGTGAAATCCAATTTTTTATGTCTGACCAAAAACCGTGTGATGCAGGACATAAGAAAAATAAGTGTTTTAAGGTTTCATCACTACCATTGCAGAAGGAGCAATGATCCACCTCAAACTTAAATCTTGTCTTAAGGAACTCTGCTACAGGATAAATCCTGTTTATGATTTTAAAGTGAGTTTCTTTAACCTTTGGCAAGATTGGCCATTTTATAAACTTAGAGTGTGCTTTGTTCAATCTACAAGATGTTAGCGAGGTGGGCGTCTGCCATCTGAGCTCTCTGCAATAATCATGATTCAACCTTGACTTTAAAACAGTACTAATGAATCTACTGTTACATTTTCTTTCAAACAGATTACATTCACCCATCAATATTTTTGGTAATGTTGGTACAAATGTATTATAATTTAAGAAATTTCTAATCAGATCGAGTAAAGGTAAAGGGATCCCTCCACACATTTTGTTATGTTCACTCATAGAACAATCTAAATTGTATTTTTCCACAAAATCTGCCTATCTTAGAAGGTTACCGTCACAATCCATTAAATCTGCAACAAATATAATGTTCCGTTGGTACCAGTCATTTTAAAATACTGATTTCTCAATAAACTTCTCCCACTCTATTGTCGTGTCTGTTTTGTTTCCGTTCTGAGCATGGATGACCTGGAAGAACATTGCTCTTAATGTATACAGTTTTGCAAAAACCTTTTTTTCCCCCAGTGTCCCTTAAGGAGCTCCGTAATAAATAACAAGCTCTGTAAACTTGGAAAAATAAAAAATTAAAAAAATCAAATAAATAAATCAAAAAACAAAAACGTTATGCCAGTGCCTCTAGGATCCACTTTTGATGGCACTCTTCAGCCCGCTGCCATTAGGCCCGCCCAGTCCACCAATGAAAAGCCGTCATTAGTATGGCAACCAAAACATGTGCAGCCATTGGTCCGTTTTTATTGTCACCTGCTAATACTGTTCATGATTAGTTTGTTATGGTTAGCAGAGGAAACCAAATTATGCCCGGGGGACATGGCGGTCCAATGCACTTTGTCTTTGTACCATAAACAGAATGTAAGAGCATTCTTACTCCTCTCCTAAAAAATAACTTATATAAGTGTCAAATGTTGCATTTGTTTGCTTTTAGCTCTTTTTGTCATGCTACGTTGTGCAGTTTACGCAGCCAGTGATGGGCTGCCGCAGCTGGAAATCGTATATGTCTAATTTACTGCAAATCAGCGGCGGCTGCTCGTCTTTCAGACATGGGAAGCTCATTGTTAGCTTACATTAAAAAAAAAAAAAAAAAAGTCAAGTTATTTAAACATACATTCGGCCCTCTGTTCGTTTTTAAGAAAATGCTCAGTGACCTTATCGTACCCAGTAGGCGTCTTTTCCAGGGACTGGACCAGTGTCCTCTGAATGTCCAGCAGAGCTGGGCTGCTTAGATTGCCTTGGCCCATTGTGTTGTGGGTGTAAGACTTCAGCCTTTTTAAACAACAGATGCTCCTTTCACTCCGACCTAGCCGACAGTTTGATTGATTTAAACTATCTACAAAACGATATTAAACTCGAACAAGAAATGATTAAATTATGTAACTGAAACAAGAAAACGCTGAAATTGTTAAATTGAAACAAGGAAGTCCAATGAGTGTGTTTTATTTACAGTGCAAGAAATGAACGAGTAATTTCGTAGTGGTTTCTCTGATTTCACAGCAGAATGTGCGACGGTATTAAACTGAACTGTGTCAGTGAAGGAGGAGAGCTCGAACTAGCTGTCAATCAAACGGGATTCAGCCTTTCGACTGATCCTCCAATCAGCACGTCAGCTGGCGTTCAGCCCGGCCGAGCTCCGCCCACAGCTCCATTCACTCCCAAAGACGCCCGGCGTCTGGGGGCGGGACAACATCGTGGTATTTATCCAATTACCGTCCAGTTTTGAGGCAATGAAAAAAACTGTTCCACTCAGTCCCATTGAAGCCCAGAGACGCCCGGTGTCTACAGACAAATGCACTGAGCAGAGATGTATGAGAAAACAGCGCAATGGGAATGGATGAGAAGTGAACAACATCGCGTCCATTGATTTGTGATAAAGCTGATTCTGAACGAACTCATCTTTGAGATGAACGTGTTCTAACACATTTGTAGTCAATAAAATGTCAACACAACCGAACATATTTAATCATTTAATTTTCGTAATTTTAGGGGAAGCCTGGCCTCCCTTGCAGTCTATGAGAAATCGCCACTGCTGCAAATACGCCAATAACGTGACACTGAATATATCATACAGTTCATCACATATTGGTTCACTATTGCTCCACTTGGCTGTGGTGGAAAAAAAGTACTCAGTTCTTTTTCCCTGAAGTAAAAATACACTACTAGTAAAATGTATGTATTCATAATCTTACGCAAAATATAGTAGCTAGCATCAGTTAGTAAAATGTACTCCGAGTGTGAAAAGTCTATCTATCTATCTATCTATCTATCTATCTATCTATCTATCTATCTATCTATCTATCTATCTATCTATCTATCTATCTATCTATCTATCTATCTATCTATCTATCTTTTTGCATGAGCAAACAGACTCATGAAAGAAGGGAATACATATGCAGTTAACATGTTTATTAAACACTTTCAGCAGTTTCAGCAAAACAACTTGAAACAACTGTTCTGTCTTGGTTTTTTTGTCCTCATATTTCCATCCAGAGGGTCAATGTGCTGTTTAGTGTCTTCCATCTTTATGGGTTGGTTCTGCTGCCTGTCAAGACTGGATCAACTGCCCATTTGCGCATGTGCAATGGTAACTCTACTTGGACAAACACCTGCCCCAAATGCTTTACCAGAGATGTTCAGAGTCATTCTGTACTGCAGATGGGTTAATTGCGTTAAAATGTTTAATCAGATTAATAATGATGATAGATTAATCTGTGTTAATGTGTTATATACTATAAGGTCATTACATGTTTAGCATTGCTTTCCTTTGAAAACCTCTGAGAATATCTCTGAAAAGTCAACTTTTTTATCTGTAACACAGTTCTCTTTCCATTGTGCATTTTTCAGCTGCTCCAAGAGGGTTTTTTTTAAGTCACTTTTGCTTAAGAAGGATATGTTTTATGACAGTTTATGACAAATATTGAAAATCAGTGAATTCAGAGATGTGCAGTTTTCAGGAAATAAAAGACATGGAAATCTATGATCTGAAAAGGAACTGAAACTGTCACACAAATGTAGAGTATAAGAAGTATGAAATAGAAATACAGGAGTAAAGAATAAGTATCTAAAATGTATACCGTACTTGAATAAGAATAGTTAACACGTTCCACCAGTGCCAGTTTGTGCCTTTCATGTATCAACAATAGCTGCCACAACACAAAACATCCTATTCTTCTGGTTGAAGACCATGTGCAAATGTATGTTGGACTATTGCCAGAGGTTTTATCTTGGACTCTTCTCATCCCACAGTGCAGTAGTAAATGAATATGAAACCAGCAAGTAGTGGATCTCAACTGATGTCACTTTTGGACCCAGATTTTCCAGTGTTGATCAAGTCACAATCTATTTGTATAGAAACATCAGATGTGTTTTTTTCAAGTTAGTATACATGTACAGTTTTATTGTGATCTTTTTTTGACCCACTGTTTGAAACAGCTGGCCTACATCAGGTACAGCGGGTTAAGACAGGCTGGATTTTACTGATGTGAGAGGCATGTCGACAGAGATAAAGCTGAATGAATTATACTGTGCTGAAACATGATGTTAGATGACAACGATGACCAAGAATCAGATAAATATGGTGTTTCATTATCTGTTTGAAGGTATCAGTGGGGACAAGGACAGCGGGGTTCTATTGGTAAGATAAGCATGTGACTCGAGGAAAGAATAGAAAACATTTATATTGACAATAGAAGGAGGTCTCAGTGATCTCAGGTTTTGTTCACTGGTAACAATATAGTTTAATTGCAATGGCTGGTCATGAGGCTGTACTTGGAAAAACACTGAGACTGAATCCAAGACTCACACCACATGCTCTGGGAAGGAGTCAGACTAACCTGAAATGAGTGTTGAGTCTTTTTTACAATTGCAGCAACTTGAGCCTTGTGGCATTTTTCTCAAGCGGACTGAATGAGTTAGGGTGTCACAATGACTGCTCTGTATGATGAGATTACACATGTGACCAAGTTGCAGTGACCTTTTAAAAATGTGTATCTGTTTAGACACAAATACTCAAAACTGAGACTAAAAATGCAAAAATCACATGAAAGCCCAAGATTTCAGGATCGGAATTATATTCAAGGACTCATTGAATTCAACATGTCAGGGTGTCAAATTTCCAGCAGCACTCAAAGGCAGCATCAGATCCAGTTACGTTGCGTCATATCCAGTCCGTATTCACCTCCCTCTTTTTTTTTTTTTTTTGTAACAGCTGAGACCTTAGATTGTGTCCACAGAAAAAACAACCCTCTCCCTCAGCAGTATACAGATGTGTAATGGCTGTTCATGGACCTGCACTTCCATCTGATACCACTAGATGGAGCTGCAGAATAGTGTCTTTCTCAACAGGACGAACAATTTCATATGAGATTTAGAATATGGAAGAACTTGAAGGATTACTCTTTATAATGTAGCCTTCAAGTCAACAGCTATTTGTCATTTTAAATCAAGCTATTTAATCATGGAATTGTGATCTTAGGAAAAGTATAGAGTGCACTTTAAAATTAACAACAATATCAAAGACAATAGCAAGCACTGAGAGATATACAAGTAACCCACTGACTGAGCCTATAAAACTATAGTCTTAATTTAGGTTCTTTATGTGCCTATTAATATGCCTTTTTTGATATAAATTTTGGCTACCCTTAACTTTATATGCCATAAACAGTACGCACCTCATTCTAATGACACCTGCAGTCACTATTTTCCTGAATGCACACCCACTTATTGCAAAAACATGTGTTAAATAAATTATTTGCATATTTATTTTCTTTCCCTAAACAGCCGACACATCTTTAACCCATAAAGACCCAGAGCTACTTTTGTGGCAGTTCCAAAATATTTCTTTTCTCCGTATTTAACTTTTCTTAAGTAATTTACTCCCAATTATTAGAATATTATGTTCTGTATTTTGCGTTTTTTCTTTCAGTGAAAATCAGGTATTTTCCTATATTTAATTCACCGATAGATGTCCATTAAAGCTTAAGGTTTAGGATGAAGTGATGAAAAAGTGACTTTTTTAGCAAAATATGTCATTAACTGAACATAAACCCAGTGTCTCCATCCACTGTTATTGATCCAACTCCATGGGTTTTACTGGTGAATCAGTGTCATAGAAGATGATGGTGTTTCCACGTAAAAGCTCAGATAAAACATGAGGGTTATTTTACCAAAAAACAGAGAAAACTGAAAAAAAGTGACTTTTTCTGTAAAATCTATCATTAATTGAACATAAAACAAGCGTCTATGACCGCTGTTATTGATCCAACTCCATGGGTTTTTACTGGTGAATCAATGTTGTAGAAGATGATGGTATTTCCATGGTAACTATGGAGCCTCTGAATGTCCAAATGGGTCATATCTGATGACCATGAAAAGATGACAAAATGCATTTCACACCAATTATTTACATGGATTAATAGGATGAGTGGATCAGAACTTATTAAACAGTTTAGATCAGTAGATGGTTTTGGTCGCAGGGGGGTTTGGGTCTTTATGACAGGCCCGTAGAAGTAGGGGGGGCAAGGGGGGGCTCAGCCCCCCCACTTTTGTGGCATCCAAAGAGGGATTCTGAATTTTTAGCAGTAAATTAAAATGGTCTATTTAATATGCATTACGCCATGTAATGAGTTGTCCCTTAGCCCCCTTACCATGATAAATGACGACAAACATTCTAGAGTAATCGCCTTTATTTTGTATGGAGCAATGAAATATTGATATAACCTTGACCCTCTCTTACAGACAGTTGGTGCACATTCTGTTCTCTATGGTGCAAACTGAAATCCCCCCCCCCCCCCCGCAGCACATGGATGTGGTAATCGGGTAATATCCACATGAAATAGGTATGATTTAAATAACCTCGCAGATTCCACTAAATACTGTTTAAAGGATATTGGATAAAAAAAGCATGATGGGAGAAATTATTTTAATGTTTATGCTTCTGTTATTTTAGTCACAATAACTATCCTCAAATGCTATGCAGTGAAATCTTGGCCCAACCCTCAAAACCTGTTTACTGAAAATTAGGCCCCCCTCAATTTGCTTGCAGTCAAATATGTTGTTCTGGAGGAAAACCACACAAATGGCAGATGACATGAGTGTTCCTGGGCCAGTTCTGCCAAGAGTAAGACGACCACCAAAATGTCTAGATGATGGTGGAACACCATACCATCCACCAAGTGTAGAAGAACACTACAGGGCCATATATATTATGAGGCATTAGACTTGCTCATCAACTGTATCAAAGAAAGATTTAGCCAACCAGGATATCAGGTTTATATGAATCTTGAGAACCTTCTGCTAAATGCAGTCTCAGGGGAAAAACTACACAGAGGAGCTTGAATCTGTTCAGAACTTCTACAGCTCAGACATAGAAAAAGTTTGGAAACACAACTGAATGTTCTGGCAACAAATTTCCCTGAGGATGAAAGACAAAAGCCAACCATACAGTCTGTGAAAGAACACATAAAAAGCACAGGTGTATCTCTTTATAGTGAAGTTGCGACAGTCCTATCCCTCATTTTGGCCATGCCTGCCACTAATGCAACAAGTGAGAGGTCCTTCAGTTGTATGAGGAGAATTAAAACATATATGAGGTCAACTATGACACAGAAGATGCTAAATAATTTAATGGTTCTTCACATTTACAAAGAGGAGAATGACAAACTGAGTCCAGTAGATGTTGGCAATGAGTTTGCTAGGAGCCATGAGCATAGATTGGCAGTATTTGGAAATTTTTCCGAGGATGACATTTCATAATGTGCAAGATAATCTCAGTCCATGATTGCTAAAACAATCATTGTTCTGAAAAACTACTTTATCATTGGATCATTGACGTTGAGCCAATAGTTAGCAGTAGTTTACAGACTAATACAATAATCTGAGGTATCTAAGACATTTGAAATGTAAAGTGTTGAACCTTGGATTTGTATAAATGTTTATAAATGTTTATATTACATAGTAAATGTAAATATTGTATCAGTGTATATGAGTGTTGAATTGATTTACTGAATTTGTTTATTATGCATTTATGAATGGAATGGTGAAAGTATTGTGCAGAAACAAGTAGTGAAATCAGGCCGAGCGTAGCGAGGCAAAAAAAAAACCTTTTGGGTCAGCCCCCCCACTCAAAAAAATCACTTCTACGGGCCTGTTATGGGTTAAACAGGGGACTGGAGAGTGGAGATGTTCTAACTTGTCACATTGTTGTGATCATTATCTCTACATGTTCCAACACGAATTAGTTCTTATCGCACTGTGAACTTGTTTTTTGTTATTTTTTTTACTCAGATGTTTGTGACATTTGCACATGATACTACATTGTGTGGATTGCCCCACACGGGTCAGAAACTCCACATCCGTTTTCAAAGTTACAACACATCCATCTGGATAGAGATAGAGTAGTGGTAGTATATCCTCCCACTGGAACACAGACGCAGTCGTCATTGGTGCTTCTGAATCCTGCATGGCAGCGGAGCTATTGGTGCCAATGAGAGAGAGAGAGAGAGAGAGAGAGAGAGAGAGAGAGAGAGAGAGAGAGAGAGAGAGAGAGAGAGAGATGGGATGCTGATGACGGATCTTTACTGAGAGGATGCTGTCGACCAGGCGTACAGATGCCTTCAGTTTGATAAACATGCTGATGTGCGCAGTTTTTCTCCTGCTTAAAGGCTAATTGGAAAAAGTGGGTGTTACTAAAGGTGTCACAGTTTTTTCTCCCAATGTGTTGATTTTTTTTTCCCTGTTAAAATGAATTCATGTTTGTACAATTCTGCGCACGGACTGTAAGGGGCGAAATAAAGCGCTTTCCAGTGCGTTTATTCCTTGTTCTTTCCACATGTGCAGGTAATGTGAGCGGCGGTCCCTCTGCATGGAACAGCCCGGGCATTAATGCAGGACTCCTCAGCGCTGTTCGGGATGGTCAGCCACTGTCAGACCCCGGCTTTCGCAGACTTTAGCGGCTTGACGCTGTCCGTGTACGGCAGCAAGGCGGACCTCTGTGCGCGGAGACCCGGCAGCGGTGGGTTTGGGACTCAGATTTGCCGGAACCCTCATGACACCGCGGCTCACATGAACTGCGCCAGCCCGAAGCGACTCAGCGCGTCCGAGGAAAAAGCGCAGCAGGCAGCCAAAGCCCCCCGCTCCTGCTTTTCTCTGTCACCGCTGCAAGGTAGGCCAAGTTGAGTCCTCATGTGAGGCACATAAGATTTTTTTCAGGCTACAGAGTTCATTTACTGCACTGATTTAGTTGTTAAAAAGGCACGTAAATACAGTAGCTGTACAGTAATAACAGCTATTGTAATGATGACTGTACCCCCCATTAGAATAAACTATAGGAGAAACAAATCAACTTTAGTCAAACTCCAGCTGTGCCAGTGCTTCCAATTTGACCAGTTAGCAGTTTCGAGGTTGTTTGAGATGATAAAAGCCATCATCTTAAATACTGCTGTTCCCATATGGCTCCTGAGGAGCATCCTTTTGATGCACTCCATTTCTGCTGAGAGCCTTGTTTGCAGTTTAGGATCGGGTCTGGTAATTAAACCCAGATCTCACTTGGATCCTGAGCCAATTCATAAATAACACCAGAGTCAAAGTCTGTGCAGCACACCAGGCCGTGTGAAGTGATGTACAGTATGAGGAAAAGCTGCCAAGCAAGTGTGCATTTCCTATAGATGTTAACAAGCCATGGCAGAGTTAAGTTCATGGGAGAGATTATTTGGATTCTTGGCTCATTTAGATTAAATGCAGCACAGTTAAACTTTTACCAGTTTTAATTAACTATTCAAAACAATTAATAAAATTGTGTTTTCTGATTTGTTCTTCGTTTATGATAAAGATGTCATAAATGATTTGTTTATGCCTGAATCCTTGTGCTCTAAAAAGAAAAAAAAAAAAAAAAAATGTTGACATGGGCTCATCAGTGAAAGCGAAAACTTTAAAACAACAATTACATAGATGAAATAGGCACAGATAGCAACCAGAGTGGAAACTGGGCTTTGGGTCTCTGTGGCAGACTGCTCCATCCTGTTTAGGCAGAGTGTTGTTGTGAGAGGGCGGAGGTAATTACAGCCCCATCCTAAATTATGATTAGACGGAACAGACTTTTATATTAGCAATCATCCTTGCAGCAAGAAGAGGATCAACGGATTTGATTATTGTTTCTTCTTGCTAAACACAAACCATATGTCTTCTGAAAGTGTCTCAGCATTTATGAGTTCTCTTGGAGCACAGTTGTGCCCTCAGCCCTCCATCTCCTGCATCCCGAAGCAGAATGAATCGTCTCATTGTCTTCCCAATGCTTTTGAACTCACTTCCCGTAAATTGTGGCAACGCAAGATGTGTTATGTGTTTGTATGTAGTGCATATTAACATTGAAGCAGACACGTACATATCTGTTTATTTCGCTCCGATCCAATGAGGCACATTAGTGATATTTTAACTATTTCAATATCTTGTGGTTTATGATTTAAAATTGTTGTAGAGCCTCTTTTGGAGTGCAGAATTGCATGTGCAGAGACATGCGTCTAGAATTTGTCTTTGTACAAATACTCCATAAACTATGCATCAAAGATTTGACAGTTATACACTTTACATTATGTTGATGGGAAAAAAATATTATTCAATGTAACTTGTTCCTCTAATGTTGCAGTTTTACTCTGTGTACGTTCTGTATTCCAAGCATTGTTGGGTCATTTTGTAGTGAGCGTGGACTATGAAAATGATCTCAGTTCTCATCAGTCTTTTGTTTCTGCCTGATTTCAGGCTGAATGTATTACATACTCCCCTTTGGGGACAGAGCTGGATTTTATACTGCATTCTCTACCATTACTTTAGATTCATACTGAAAGGAATCTTTGAAAAAACACGGACTGTAATATTAATCCTGATGGAAGTGAAACCATAGAGGAAGAACATACCTCAGAAGTGAGATTTCTAGCCTTTGACATTTACAGTGGGATTGCAACATCCAAAAGATTATACACTGATGTAATTTATAAAATATAATGCACTACTGATTCATGTAATCCTCAGATTTAGGGATGTTTTGTAGGGGAAGCAGTCGTGTTCTTCTTGTGCCGTCAGACGTTTACTTTCAGTGCTGTTTTGCCAGTTTTCTTATTTTAAAATCTACATTTGGGAGAAATCTTTGCAGTTTGTATGTTAATGATAAATAGTGAAGTGACACTTTTTCAGAAGATGCTTATTTTCTTATTTTTAAAGTTTGATCTAATATAATATAATTTGTACGGCCAGTTTTTCTAAACGCATAAATAATTATTTCATCCGAACAGTTAGCCTAGGTGCCACCATTCAACACCAGTTGCTGTGCCAGTACATATTCAGAAATGTTTTTCAAGAAAGTGGCAAATGTTCCTTATATTTTTCTTTGCAAATTGAATTCAGCACATATCCCAATGACTCGTGTCACACCTGGTGCTTAGTTTGGAAAGTGTGTGTATAGCAACGGCCTACGTGAGTGAACCAGCAGCTTATCATCTTTATACTGAGAGCCTGTGCTATAAATATTAGTGCCCACCAGCAAAGAAAATATTTAGCTTGCAAAGAAAAACACTTGACCCCTCTTGTAAAAGAATATCAGGTTTGAATGAAGTGTGTACTCTAGCATCATTTGATACCTTACTAAAGTTTCTCCTGGCTGGGACGATGCTGTCGACTCTATGAGCTTATTTGAGGAAAATGTTTGAGTAAAAGCAGTGTGTTTGGATCCCACACTCCGTCTCTTAGATAAATGCAGTGGTTTGTGTGTTGATTCAGCCTGTAAAGTGATGAGTAATGGATTTGATCATTGTCAGTACATTTCTGTGGCTGTTTTGTGTCATTTCATGCCAACGTACACACACATCATCGTGACATGTTTTCTTTAAGTCATAGTACTTACACATACAGCCTACACACCTGTATGCTAGCACAACAATTCTCTGGCCTCGGCTGCTAATACATATCGACACCATGCCACATGCTGTACACATACAGCAAAATGCACACTTTAAAACCCACACATGTATGTACACACATGCATTTTTGTGGCAAAGTGGCATTGGCACCGATGTTGAATTCCCTCAAACTGACTTAGTTTCCTGTGTTTTCCCCAGCAGCATTTGTAGACGTCAGACTGCGGGGCGATAATCTGACTGTTATGAGAAACAACCGGCCATTACGACTGTGCTTTGAGCCTCTGCTGTGTCAAGGGCTTAATGACAGCCTCCCAGTGGCTCGTGAACCGTTTTGGTTGTGCGCACTCAGAGAAACACATTAAGTGCTTTTGCTAAAGTGAAGTTGCTGTGCTCAAACAGGGTTGTTTATTTTTTTCATGATTCCTCAGAGAACAAAGAGTAGGCAGTTTAGATTCTGTGGGTAACACTGTGGACCAGCTGGTACAAATAGATTACATAGTTTAATTAATTTCTCTGGTGTAAAAAAAAACAACAACAACAAAAAAACAAACAAACTAATCGTTAGCCTCATTGCATAATTTCCTAAGTCATATTTCTGGCCAAATTGTGATATCTGCGTAGCTGTCCTATCCTAACACTGCTGATTTATTTTGCATCATTTGGCTATGACATGAAAAAAACATGACTTAGGCAATGATACTATGAGCCTAACGTAATGTAAATCTTTTTTGTTACATTAGATTAATGTGATTCATCACTGTCATCAAAATATAACTACACGTTGGTATGCATTTAATTATTCATATCTTCCTCTCCCTCCTGTTGGAAGCTGGTTTCAAGAGGTTTTGCATTTACTCTAAATCCCCAAAATACTGACTCCTAATTGCTTTAATGTTGGCTTTAATATGTTGTAATTAATGAAAATGTTTATCATGTAGAACAAGAAGCGTGACAGCAGTTTCTATAAATGAACGAATTAGCTGCGTGGTGTTATTTGGAGAATATACATAATACACCCTTAATACATATCGATCAGGAAGTTGCACAGTACAAATATTTAGTGTGAAGTTTTACCAGTTTAAACCAGAGGATCTGCTCTGAACACCAGTCATCTTAAACAGTCAATCAGCACTTTCTATGATATTAAAAAAAAAAAAAAATCCTGATATTCTTCGAGTATTTACTATTGTATTGATACTTTTGCTGCTGATCTGTGAGTTTCATTAACACTCAGGGCCAACTGGAATCCTTGTCTGAAATGAATGAGATATGTCTTCTTCCGAGCTCCTATGAATGCCTGCCACCTCTCAGAAGACAGAGCATGAGCAACAGAATCTGTCTTTAGTCATTGCACGTAAAGTTTTGCTCAGTAATCGGGGATCTCACTGTCAGTCGTGTGCCAAAACGTTAAAGCAGCGGGGTTAGGTTGGAGCAGCTGTTCCTCCCAGATGTTGTGAAAGACCAAATTCTGTCACTACCACTAAAAAGGATTTGACCTTTTATTGAACTTTCGGATCGCTTAGTTTAACTACTGAGGTTGACCAAGAAGAATTTTTTTCAGTACTTTCTTGCCTTTTTTTGCACTAAGCTATATTTTAGAGGAATGTGTCAACAGAAACTCACCAACAAACAGCAAGTCCTGCTCTGCTTTTATGCCTTTAAATCATGTGTAACTACACCTGGAGGCATGTTTATTTATATCAAATGAGTGCAGTGATAGTAATATTGTATTTACAAGGTTTCCCAATAGTCATGACATTCCCATGAGCCAAATGGAGAACCTTAGCCCACATCTTTAGGTCTCCTGTGAGCTCAGCAGTGAGTTATGGGTAAATGTGCGGGTGCTGCCTGGGAAGGGTGTTGGGCAGGGTGTAATGTTTGCAGCATGTTCCATTGATTCATAAAGCCGAGGCCCGGTGATGATTCTGCAGCGGCATTCCCGTAAAAACGTCTGTCTGGCTGAGACGCTGAGGAGGGAATGCTGGGTAATGGAATGAGCACGCTTCCTGAGTCACAGCCACTAGAGAGGGAGAGTTAGAGAGCACCTCTGGTCTGGCATCTGGCTGGCTGAATCACCTCAATCAAACTTGGCCAGTGTTCACATGACGTGGGTGGAAACAGGAGATAAGTCGTAGAGGAAGAGATGAGCATTGCATCAACTCGACTGAGGTTGGACTCAAAAGTGAGAGAAAGAGATTTATGGAAGGTTATGGCTGTTTCTGCTGGTGTCTTCTTGAAGTTGGAAAATGAGTCTGTGGAACTTTTTCCACTGAATTAACTCAGGTTTGTGAACTGGTCCTTTTTGGGATTTTGGTCCTTTCTAGTAGGCCATGTCACCCTTCTACCATCACTAAAACACTCTCATTAAGGGCACATATTAATTGAAGGTAGGACACAATGGATGAATGGATCTTACAGTAACATTTCACTTAAAGGGTACCAGTATTGGTCATACTTATGACATTAATTACTTTGTGTATCACTTATAAGCAAGAGAGGCATGAATTCAGTAAAAAAACTGCCATAAATGCACCACATTGGACCTTTTTGTTCTGTGAACTAGAAAAGCAGACAGACAAACAAAATTTAATCATTTGTTCCTTGTGCCAGTATCAATATTTTCTGAAAATTTCATCAAAATCCTTTCATAACTTTTTGAGTTATCTTACAAACAGACAGACAAACAAAAAATTCCCCTCCCCCATCACAACCAAAATTTAATCATTTGTTCCTTGTGCCAGTATCAACATTTCGTGAAAATTTTATGAAAATCCGCCCATAACTTTTTGAGTTATCTTGCCTTTTGAGTTATCAACAAACAAACAAACAAACAAACAAACCCAGAAGAAAACATAACCTCTGCCGTTCCTTGGCAGAGGTAATTATGGGCAGGGCAGAACTTAAGGGGAGCAGGCATTGCTGGCCAGAAGTGATGTACCTGTCATTGATTGCGGGTAAGTGAGTGCGAGTAAACAAGCAGCTGTCAGTGAACAAGATTGAGTGGAAATTATGTGTTCGCACTTGTTGTTTGTGCAGCTGTAAGCTCTGCACTCTGCCATTGTCCTAGAGACGCGACCCAACACTGGTCGATAATGCCACGTTTCCAGAATGTGGAACTGGCTCGGCTCAACTCAGCTCGACTCAACTTGGGTACCAGATACTATTCCTGGAGACCGTTTCCATTACAGGATACTACCGACTTTACAGTGACCTGGACGTCACAGTGATGCGGTGCGCTACTTCCGTGTCGTCTGCTCAGAGAGTCGCTGATAAAGTCACTCGTTGCGTGTTGTCTCGTCAAACTCATGCTGAATTTTTATGTCGGCCACCAAAGACTGAATCTCCTGACTGAATGGTGTATTTTTTCTGGCTGTCATCATGTGGATTAACCTACCGCTACATTTACTGTAAACTTCTGCATCTGGTTTTTGTAAAACGGCAGGTCACAGAGACAACTCTCTGACCAATCAGTGGTCTGCAGTGTTTACACGTTACATTTTAGTATCTGGTTCCCAGTCTTGGAACCCTGGTGGAGATGATACCAAAAAACTAGTACCGGGTACCAGATTCCAGGTCCTTTTTCGTAATGGAAACGCAAAAAGGCCGCGTCGAGTCAAGTCGAGCTGAGCCGGTACCACGTAGTGGAAACGTGGCATTAGACTGGTGTTTGCTGCAAGGGGTCAGTGACCAGTCCATCACAGCCCAGGTAATCGGACAATACAGTGAGGTTTCATTGCTACCCATACTGGAACAGCCTGTGAAAGAAGAAACATGTCACTGACCATGTCTGACTGACGGAGTAGTGACTTTGTACTCACATGTACTTGACAACGGGCAATGACATAAGTTACCTGATGGAACTGCTAGTATTATACACGATCTTTTAAAATACCTAGCAATGAAAGTTCACAACAGGTAACTTTTAAAGCCAATGCAGAAGTATATATGCAGAAGGCTAAATACCATAAATAGCCATTAGATGCTAGTTTCAAAAAAGCCTTGCTCCTATAAACTTATATTGAACTTTTTTTATTATTTGGGCATTTTTACCTTTATTAGAGATAGTGTGTAGTAGGGAGAGACAGAAAAGATGGAGAGTGTGAAAGAAAGGATGATATGCAGTGAAGGACTGAGGCCGGGAAACTACTTCAGGGCTTGGGGTATGTGGGATGCACTACATTGTACCAGGTGAACCACTTTGGGAATCCCCTTCCACTGAACCTCTCACTAACATACAAAGTCATAAGTGCATTTTTCCACGGGGTATGCTGTTCTCACTTGCTTTAAATGGATGCTTGCTTGTCATCCCTCTCTACATTACTGACCTGCTAATTGAAGACATGGATGTCTGTGTGTTAGGCTGTGACTGACAGCTCACTCACCTGTTGGGCTGGACTTTCAAAGCTTTTATTTATTGATTGATTTTTTTTCCTCAGTGACAGCTCATTTGCTGTTAAGAGTTGACATTACCAAGACCAAACGTTTTGTTCAGCAACTCTTTCATGGGGGATACTGTATTAATGTGTAGGTACATTAGCGTTAGCATTCCTTTGGCAAGTTTCACCCGTCAACCCTCATGCAAAGCTGTATAACAGCTCCAACATTTGTCCAAATATGGTCTTATCTGGTCAAACAGCAGAGATGATGAAAAAATGCAAACTACAGGCTTGAAATCAGAAGTCCAAAGCCTAATTGGTGACATCACACTTGCTACATCCCTGTCTTTTATACCATCTGTGGTCCAGATACTCGTTTTGGCCACTCTTTGCTGTAAAGTCTGTAAGGTTTTTCTGTAGTTTGGCATTCAGCTTACTCTTTTTTGTGCTACTTTCTAATTTTTCCTGAAACCGAGATGACAAAATCACCACCAAGTACTGGAATTTATCGGCAGGCTGCTGCACATCCTTTTTTAATCCACTGTTTCTCAACATTCATCTTCTCTTTTCAGTTTGTAGACTATGACACGCCCACTGATGTTGTCACAGTTTAGACTTTAGGTCAAAGGAAAACCTAATGCTTTTTTTTGTTCCAGATGGGAACTAAATTTACCGATCCAAACCATGGACCGAGTTATTTGCTCTGAACTGCTCAAAATTGGGAGCATGATCCAGAACAGCACCCATTCCATGATGCTGGAAAAGAACTATGAACAAACAGGCGAACGCAGTCAAACCTTTGGATTTTAGCACTCGGGCCTCTGATGTCCTTTTTCACTTTCACAGTCAGTGCCATTCAGGTCAAATGGTTTCATTCTTGTGTGACCAGTGTGGTATGACTATGGCATCTCTCGGTAACCAAAGGCATTCTGATTTTCAAGAGCTGTGTCTTCAGCCAATACATTCAAACATTCAAACAGCAAAAATATGATCTGGTTTGAGTAAGTGTCGAAATATCTCTGGAATACCAGAGCAAATGTGCTCTAAGCCCCAGGATAATCAAGAAAAAGCTTCAGAGTTGGCTCTGATAAGTCATCATAAAAATGTATTTTTAGCCAAACCTTAACTTGAGAAGTTCTCTGAAAGGTTCACACACTACGTTTATGCTGATGAAGGGATTAAGCTGCCAGCTCATCTGATTGTTTTACCATTACCTATTTCTAGCCAATGATAAAGAGACTCATGTACTTCTTTTATGCAGCAGCTGACCACATGTCTATAGTGTCTGTGTTACTCATGCATTTTTAGACGGCAGCAACTCCTCTTGCAGACCTTTCTGTGTATGACTTAGCACATGGGTGGGTTTTTGATTTACATCTCGGCTGTGCCACTTGCTGTTCTTGGCCCGACACTGCTGTGTTTCATCAAAGAAAAATCCGCTCCACTCTGACTGTGGCAGTTAAGACGGCCGTCCGCCGCTGAGCTGCCTCTGCCAGAGCAGGGCTGAGAGCTGATTGGGCCGAACACAGCTGTCAGCTGGAGAGAGCAAGACAGAGATGGCAGGATAGACATGAGGCCAGTAGGATCAGGGCTTTAATGACCTCCCCCAATAAACAGCAAATGCACTTGCTGGGTCAGTGTGATAGGGTTTGAGTCAGTTTTGATGAAGCTGCTGGCCCGTCTTTCTCACCAGTGAGTGTGCTGCTGTTTCAGCTAAACTGTGACCAAGAACTGAGTAACATCACAAGCATTTAATATTTGCTAAATGAGCAAAAAAATGTTGTCAACAGGTCAGCATTTAATATAACAATAGTTTCTGAATGGTCCGACTCAGATTATATTGTGTCTTACAGTCTTTTTACAAGGTTGGTCATGCTGGAGATTAATCATCCAGCCAATCAAACATTGGCTACAACTGAGTGATCGAAAACAAATGGGCAAACATGATGCGAGCCGAGCCTGTTTTAATGCCTTCATTAGAGCAGAGGAGAAGGGAGCCAAAAAGCCTGAGTTTTATCCTCTCTCTTGTTCTCTCCGTCTCTGCCAGGAAGCTGCCATGGGGCAGTGCCCAGTCAGCTCCCAGCATGATTGGCTGGCGTCGCCCCAGAGGACTATGAAAGACATTATAAAGTCTAATAGTGCAGTTTATATGTTTTATTAGTGCTCGTTAATAGAAGCCTAGCGCTCTGGAAGAATTACTTATTCTCTAGTCATGTGCAATCCAATCCAGCCCCTGCACTATATTAACTCTCTCACTAATAAGTGCATGAAGGCAAATGATGAAGCAAAGAAAAGTGCTGTTTAGAAAAGCTCTTTACTCTCATTCGTGAATGATGTGAGTCATAATCAGTCACAAACATTTAGCAATGCTACTCTGTCCTCTGAAGATTTGGAATCAGATATGCACATTATACTGGCAGATAGAGATCTGTACACATTATTGTCCAAGACAGAGAGCCAGGTTTCATCACACTAGTATCTATTGAATTAGTCCTCCAAGGATACGTTTTAATGTGACAGAAAGCAAAACTCGAGTGATTACGTATTGTTTTTTTATTGCTTGAAGTCAAAATCTCTAAGGGTAATTCATTGCTGAGTGACATCATCCTGGTTGTCCTGTACTCACTTAGCACAGGTGGACACAAATGTTTCTTTTTAGCCCATTTGAATCAAATCTGAACAGAAAAGGGCTGCATGATGGGAGGAAGTGAAGGATTTTGGAAAGGTGAGGCTGGTCCCATGTTCAGGTTAATGTTGGAAGTTAAAGTTGCAGGGAGCTGGGAGGGTTGCCAGGCTGACTCTGGATGTTAATAAAGGTTAGAGGCTCTGTGCCAGCACTGTGATCTGTAGTGCTTAGGGTTATTTTTACAGACTTTTACAGACAATTATATTTGAAAGGGAACCCTGTTTTCAGAGGACTCAGAGCAAGGAGATGGTGTATATGATAAGAAGATGCAATTTCCCATGATGTGATGTTGTTTGGAGTTTTTTTTCATTGTGTGGGAATATCTTCTTCATGAGAACTGCCCATGTAGAACTAAAACAACAAACAAGAAAATAACATTTTATAGTAGTGGGATTTCACTTAAAGATATATTTGTGTAAGTTTAGACACTTTAAAACTACTTTGCGTTCAATGATAAGTTGAGTTAAAAGGTTCAATAATTATCAGCGTTTCAGCTGGTAAGGTTTTGCTGTGGTGCAGCACCACGGCAAAATCCTTGCCACCACACCAAACATTTCATACAAAAAAAAATCATCACTGTTGCATTAGAGTTACTATACATATGTGTAATATATAACAGGCCAGGACAAATGTCGTGCCCCCTCAAATGAAAGTTTGCAAAGCTTCAGGAGGTAAGCAATGATAAATGTAGGGATCGGGTCTGATACTCAGCACGTGTACTTGTACTCGTAAAAGTACTCTGATACAACTACACTGTTACCACTTATGGCAGCGTAACATTCGCAGCTCAGTGCAGCAGGTACGCGGCGGTGGAATAATGTGTGGGGATTGGGAAGAGTGTGGAGATTTTTCAAAATGAATGCCTGTGACAAAAGTAACGCTAACTGCATGTAACGTTAAAGACACAGATGGATACGGACGGAGCATTCTGTTCATCCTCTGCGTACATTCCATCCATATTCCAGGTGCTCGCGGATGTGTACTCAGACAGAGAATACCACCAGGAGCTGTGGAGGTAGTGGATCTGTTCAAAGAGCGACTGTGTGAGTTGGAGAAAAACTACTGACATATTTTAGACAACTACTCAGGGCTGGGCCGGTTTCTGTCCCACTTACAATACTATGGGGGTACGGACCACCGCTAGCAGAAGTGAAAACGAAACTTAACATTCATTTATCTTTTCCCTCCTGAAGCTCCGCTTTTAAACCTTACCAGTGGAAACGCTACAACATTAGTATCCACATTAGTGTTACCTCTATCATCTCCTTGTTTATTATTACTGACTTTCTTCTTCTCAAAAAACTTTACTTTTTTTTGTGGTATTTCGCCAGTATGGTTAATTAAGAGTAGCTCCCCCTGGTGGATTGATTTAGAAATGCTCATTCCAACACATTAAATGCCAGTAGCAGCACTTTGTTCCAGTCAGACTAATGACAACGACAATAAAGCACATTTTCAAAAGTAACTATTAAGAACTGTAATGGTATTATTAAGTTCTCATATTGGTACTCAGTATTGGCAAGTACTCAAATGTAAGTACTCGCACTTGTACTCAGTCTGGAAAAAAATGGTATCAGTGCAGCCCTAGATAAATGAGCATAAAGTTTCACTTTCACTTCTGTGGGGGGCACAGCCTGCACCGGCCTGTACCCCCATAGTATTATAAGTAGGGCATTACCAACCGAAACGCACGCATGTACCCCCCCACCCACCAAAACACATGTGCATATACCCCCACCCCGGCCAAACCGTGCACGTGCCCCCTCCCAGTTACACACAACCACACCAACAGATCAGTTCCACAGGAAACACTGATTATGATTCTGTTGCTCTTGTATCTTTACGTGAAGCTTGTGTTGGAGTCTGTTTGTTAACATTAATATTCTAATGACTGTTTCTGTTGCCTGCATCCATGAAAACAGACTGAACACTGAGTTTTGTGTAGAGGACTCGAGGGGGATTTTCTGTCAAAATCCCTGCTCTCTTTTGGGTACTTCAGCGCTTATTGTTTGCTCCTCTACAACAGCAGCAGTGTGCAACTCTAGATTCCACCCAGATTATCTAGTGTCACATTAACACACAAACACAAGGGAATGTTATGTACTGAATCTTAAGTTTGCTTTTTCCACAATAAAGTTCAACATCTTTCTTAAAAATTATCCAATTTACACACTCTTCACGTTCAATGAAAAAGTCTGGATTTTCTAAGCAAATGGCGTTAAGTTCTTATGTTTGTTTGCTTAGCGTGAGATGTTTTCTCCTTCTCTTTTTCTCAGTCTTTGTACCCTGATGGCCTCAAGAAGATATAGTGGCCACAAAAAATTTGTGTTCTTCATTCGAGCTAGTTTTCCATGTTCATTGCTTTTTTTGTTTTGTTGTTGTGTTTTTTGTGCTTTTTAGTGAGGGGGATAGGAAATGTGATTTAAAAAACAAAACACAAAAACAAAAAACAAAAAAACTTAGTAGGACAACAGTATCCATCTGTGTTTATAATAGGAATTCTGTCGGAGACTGTTGTCCAAATGATTTCTCTTTTCAAATTTCAGTGCACAGTTTGATAGCTGAATTAATTTTTTTGGATTTTTTCCTCTTTTTTTATTTTTTAATTTTTTTTTTGTACAAATTTTTGAACATTTTAACGTAGAAAAATTGTCCGGTTGACTTCTCAGACACTATTTACAAGATTCTTTTAAAATTTCAAGCACATGTTTTTTCCATGTGCCTTTCTCTCAGTTTTTTTTTTTTTTTTTTTTTTTTTACAAACTTTTGAAATATTTTTTTTTAAAGATTGAAAGTCAAGACTCAAAATGAATCCCTGCGTAGGGGTATCTGTGAGCAGGAGGGGCTAAGTGTTATGCAACTGGGCAGTGGTAATGGGAAGCTCCATTTACTTTTTTACTTGTTTTGTACTGCTTTGTCAAACAGTACGGTGTGTTGAAATGAGACATTAACTGCCTTAAATGTGTTACTTTTGCGTACAGAGTAGATCATCACTCCTGCTGATCCAGTCGGCACCAACATACATGTGTTAATGTGGTAAAGAGCTGTGCATTTCCTGAGGCTAGTTAGTTACTTTGCTAACAGTTGAAAAATCTGTGAAATCTGTGGCGTAACATCAGAAACACCATTTTCCACAATGATGATAATATTAGGTGTCTTTGCAATGCTTTGTGAGTAGAAATATTAAAAATAGCTTCTAGTAGTTTTGAACGGCACAGAGAAAGTTGCTTCTTCCAAAGTACTTGTTTTGTAGTAGAGAGGGACTGTTTGTTATTCTCTGTGTTACTTTGTTTGGACTACGTTTGTTATTTAACTACAAACCCAGATGGAGGTTGAGTGACTTCAGGGTTCTTTGACAACGCTTAAGCATTTTCTCAACTCTTCCAACCATTGCCTAAGTGTTGTTCTCCTTCTCGTGTCGGTCACATGTCAGAACTTTGTTTAATCATTTTGTTTAATGGTCTTTGACAGACTGGTTGCCAAACAGGGAGTTGAAGAAATCTAAGCTGACTTTGGCTCATACTTGCTGTACAGATGTCGCTACCTACCAAAGATGTCAACTTGATTTCACCCTCTGGAATCGAAAACCACATCTCCTGTCCAAAAGTTTCCACTAGAAACAGTGAATACATCTGTTATCTTTTGGCTCCTGTTGTATTCCCCTAGTTTATATTCACTACATGGAGTTACGTCTTAAAGAACCCTGTGGAGCTTTTTCTCTTTTGACAGTGAGTTCCTGTAATCCTAAATGGGGAAATAATTCTGTTGTAAGCAGTTTTGTTGTGGACAGTCTTCTCTGATTCTGATTTAATGCTGCTGAGATCAAATGTTGGACCCATTTCTCCATTTGAACTGGGCTGCACATTAAGTGTGTTAAATGGATCCATATTACTTTGCGTAATAGCCTCAGTATGCACTCTTCATTAACATGCTTAACATTCCCCTAAAGACCCAAAGCGGCTTCTATAATACACTGTTAAACACAAACATGATATTGGACACTTAGGATCCCTTATGTGGCTCGTTATTGGCAGTCTTAGCAGTGAGCGGATTTGGCCAGAGTGTGTGTGTGTGCATGTGCGTGTGTGTGTGTGTGTGTGTGTGCGCGCACGTGCACATGTATGTGTGTGTGCTTAAATTTGGGTCACTGTGGAGAACAAAATGCATAAGTTCATGAACTTATAAAAACTTAAAAAACTTCTCCAGCTAATTAGAGTGGAGATTCAAAAGGAAACTCTAACAATGAGGTTAATAGATTTCAGTGCAGAATGTTGTTGTTTTTGGCTTTTTTTCTGGCTTTAGGGCAATATTGGTTGCGACACTCTTATACTATTTGTTGTGAGGTACCAACAGGGGACTCACAACTTTGTTGAGTCACTGATTTCTTTCTTTTTTTAAGGACCTTATTAACCACAGGCATTTTTTTGGTTAATTTTCAATGTTTTCTATGGTAGAGGGCATTGGTATACACTATCTATGCTTATTCTACTTTTCCACGCACTTTGCACGACTTGGCTCGTAAATGCATTTTCAGTGTAAGTTTATTACTACCTTAGTGTGTCATAGTGACACAATATCAACTATCGTGACATCTTAAGCAAGTGACGCAGCTTTTGCAGAGGATGACAATTTAATATGTAATGTTAAAGAAAACTAGTTATGGTAAGATTTTCCAGGTGAGAATATAGTTTTCACTTCAAATCTGCTTTTAATTTATGAAGATAGAACCTACATGAAAATTTCCAAGATTTTTGGAGCTTTCCTGCTACCTTAACTTGGTGTCCCACGTCTTCACATTTTGACAAATGTGTACTGAACAATTCGGGATTGACCAGTCTGTGATCTGCATCATTTTATACCATAGTTAGTACTTTCATTGGTTTGTCTTGTTTGGAACCTCAGTGATTGCAATATTAGAGATAATATGTTATAGTGTTGGTGGTCCCTGCATTCAGACGGTGGAAAGTTGATTCTGTCAGTGGACACACAATATTAATTACTTAATATTTGAAATATTCATCTGTGTCTGTTATTGTGTCAACCAACTGTTCATAATTACATGTGTTTTTTGTAGATGTGGAGTCTTTTTATCTATATATCTATATATGAAGAATTTGCCTGAGAAAGCACCCTTTTGGAGTTTCCATAGCTCTCCTTTATTTATATATATATGTCAGGGTAGAGACTGCGATCTGGTAGGATCGGCGATTCTACCAGTAGAGACTCCGATCGTAGTCTCTACCAGTAGAAACTCCGATCAGAGTCTCTACTGGTAGAAACTCCAATCCGAACCCTAACCCTAACCCCTAACCCTAACCCTAACCCTTCTACTGGCAGGATCGGAGTTTCTACCAGTAGAGACTGTGATCGGAGTTTCTACTGGTAGAGACTACGATCGGAGTCTCTACTGGTAGAATTGCCGATCCTACCAGATCGCAGTCTCTACCCTGACATATATATATATATATATATATATATATATATATATATATATATATATATATATATATATATATATATATATATATATATATTTATATGGGCTGAAAGATATATCGTTATCATATCTATATCTAGATATGAACATTCAAGATATTAACATCGAAAAGCAATGATATAAACGATATAGATTTCTTATGAATAAAACTGCACTTTCCACATTCTTTTGTATTATGATGTTTGTATTCTTCTGAAAAATGCTTGGTTTTCACCAAACCTGTAGTCATGGAACCTGTAGTCATATCATATCGTATCGATATTGAGATATGAAATTTTGTCCATATTGTTCAGCCCATATATATATATATATATATATATATATATATATATATATATATATATATATATATATATATATATATATATATATATATATATATATATGTATATATATGTATGTCACAGTAGAGATTGAAATCCAGTAGGATTCCTAATCCTACTAGGACAGATTGAAATTTTAGTTTGTCCTAGGACAAACTGAAATCCTATAAGAAATTAGGATCTGAAGATTAACCCTAACCCTAACCCCCCCCCCCCCCCCAACCCCCAACCCCCCCTAACCCTAACCCTAACACATTTTCTTACATTTCAGTGTAAGGAAAAACCTTTGTAGTATTACTTGTTTGAAATTTTGAAGTTAGCTGTAGACTAACGTTAGTGTCACTATTGAGTAGTATGTAGCACATTTAAGTATTAGAAAAATAACTGACAAAACCTCTGTAGTATTACTTGTTTGAAATTTTGAAGTTAGCTATAGACTAAGTTCATTGTCACTATTGAGTAGTATGGAGCACCTTTAAGTATTAGAAAAAAACAACTGACAAAACCTCTATAGTATTACTTGTTTGAAATTTTGAAGTTAGTACTATAGACTAAGGTTATTGTCACTTAACTAGTGAGTAGTATGCAGCACATTTAAGTCTTAGAAAAAGTCTTTGAAGCTTAGCTATAGAATATTAGATTCAAAGTCTGTGTAAATTCTGAATAAAATCATGGTTTGTAAGAATATTGTTGTTTCTTTTACTTTTAACCCTACCATCTAGACCAGGGGCCAGCAAAATGCCAATGCCAACTTTAACATTGTACATTTTCTGAATGGCTTGGCAACAATTAGATAATAATAAAATTGTATGTTGCCATGGCAACGGGTTGTTTACAGGTACGTTTTTCAAATTCTACCGATTTCTGAATACAAATGTGTCTCATTTACATACCAATGACAGTTACAAAGGGCCATTGAATAAGGTTGGACCAGATAGGACGGCTGGCATCCTGGTTACAATGTGTATTGACCTAAGGGCCATATACTGTATCTAAGATATGAAAATAATTCAGCTGGAATAGTGATGGCGAAATCGTAGGACAGACTGAAATTACAATCTTCAGATCCTAATTTCTTGTAGGATTTCAGTTTGTCAGTTTTCAGTTTTCAGTTTGTTTATATATATATATATATATATATATATATATATATATATATATATATATATATATATACAGGGTTCGGGAAGCAAAATTTACAACATTTTGAGGCAGGGATTGAAAGACAGTGTATGACCAATTGGTTTATTGAAAGTCATGAGAATTTATTTGCCACAAGAAAATTTACATAATAGAAACTGTTTTTTATTTTATGTGTCCTCCTTCTTTCTCAATAACTGCCTTCACACACTTCCTGAAACTTGCACAAGTGTTCCTCAAATATTCGGGTGACAACTTCTCCCATTCTTCTTTAATAGTATCTTCCAGACTTTCTCATAATAGTTTTGCTCATAGTCATTCTCTTCTTTACATTATAAACAGTCTTTATGGACACTCCAACTATTTTTGAACTCTCCTTTGGTGTGAAGAGTGCATTCAGCAAATCACACACTCTTTGACGTTTGCTTTCCTGATTACTCATATGGGCAAAAGTTTGTGAAAAGGTGTGGATAATAGTGTTAGGTATGATTATGACATCAGTATCTGTTTGGTTTCAAAACAACTGATGTAGTGCCTGCTGAGAGAAAACAACTAAATGTTCATTGTAAATTTTGCTTCCCCACCCTGTATATATATATATATATATATAAATATAAATATATATATATATATATATATAGAGAGAGAGAGAGAGAGAGAGAGAGAGAGAGAGAGAGAGAGAGAGAGATGCTGTTATCAATAAGTTGGTGGCATTGGGAGGGTCACTTTAAAAAATGAAAATGGGGGGTGGGTTTGGTCGAATGGGAATTAGAATGTATAAGTGTCCTATCTGTTTGGGCATTTACAGCCTTTTCCCGCAGCTCAGTGTTCAGCCTTTACAACAAAGCCAAAACCTATAAAGAGGAGCTTTACTCACCTTAAAACTGATACGCTGAGAGTCTTGGATCCACACAGACAAGACACATGGGTTCACACGGCTTCAATAACCAATAAACCTTCCCCTAGCAGGAAATGTCTCTTATATATCACCAGCAGTTTTTGACAAGAATATTTAGGATGAGTACCTGGCGTTTCCCCCAGTATGTCCTCACTGGAGCTGAGTCACATGTTTCGAAGATGAATGGAGAGAATGAAAAGAGAAAAGGAGTGCAGGATTTCTCTCTTCTCTGCTGTCTGTTTATCTAACTTTTGCCCTTAAAAAGTCAGCTCGCAGCACATTGGCTAATTCTGATAAAAAGTCCAATCAGGCACTTTGAGCTCGTATCTGCAGTGATCTAATAGGCATGTGTTTCTGAAAGTTGAAATGAATTAGGCAGAATCAGAGCCGTGACAGCCAGGTGCTGAGCACTTGGCCCAGCACACTGGAGCCTCAGCCAATTGGAAAATGCTTTTCAGAATTTATCTGCACCCTTCTCCCCTGACAAATTATTTTATTGTTCCCACACAGTTGGTTTTCATTTAGTCTTTTGGCTAATGATAGGCTGAGAGCATGTAGACTATTGTTATCCTTTTACTCAGCATTGAGTAAAGGCATCGAGTGGAAGTATTCACATCTGACACTACAAAGTGAGCTAAAATTGACTTAAGAATAATGCAAATGTACACAAATGACACACAGGGTTGAGAACTACAGTGAGAAGATAAGATGAGGTTGGATGATCAGGCCATTTATTTACAATCACAATCCATGATTAGAGTTTTATTTAGATTTGAAATGTGCTGTAAAGTGCAGACCGATGAGAGGTGTCACAATTAAAATACATTACATTCATTCATTCATTCATACCTCAGTTTATTGCATAATCAAGATAAAGTGCTAACCTTTAAATATGCAGGCTGTAATTCTCTGTTAGTCAAATTTATCCCTTAATTTCATAGTGAACTGAGAATGTTTTTACTCTTCTCTCTAACATTGTGTTTTGCTACATGACTTCAGGAGAGCATATGTAAAATGCAGAACACTGCATGGTCTGACATCTACAGATAACAGGTGAACATAACCTGAACTCAATTTCACTGACTAAATCATACGACACTTATTTTTACAGGTTAAAGTTAACTGAACCAACACATTTAACGCAGACAAGAGTCATTATAACAGTAATTAAGTACACTTACTAGGTCAGTAGCATTAATGTTACAAACATGCCATGATCTAATGATCTCCGTTATATTACACATACATGTTACACTGGCAGTCGACCCATGTTATAAGATTATTACCTCAGCCATGCAGGTTACATCATCATTCCAGTTGTCTGTCAATACTGTGCTGGCTTTCATGAAACTTGACAAAAGCTTAAGGACATGAGCCAAAGATGAACTTCTTAAATTTTATTCTCATTAAAGGGAGAGATGCCTTCAGGTGTAAAGAGTTTGTAACCTGGTCGTCCTCAAAGGGAGACAAAGACCAGACACAGTGGCACTACACAAAGGTGCAGCGGTAACCTCATCTTTGTAGAATATTTTGTGAAGAATTGGTCAAATTTGTAACTACAGGGTGTCCCATAAGTCTCCATACATAGGAGACATAATACATATGGTTCTAACATGTATTTCTTTATATTTCTTCTTTATAGTTCTTCAGCAGTGGAGGACACGCATTGAAATGTGTTCCCGACAAAATGGCAGTCATATAGAGCATATTATATAAATAAAAATGGTTTATGTCAAGAAACGTTTTTCCTATGTATGGAGACTTATGGGACACCCTGTAGTGTTTATCACTGTAGTAAAACAGAGATCAGAATGAATGGAGTCACTAGCAATCATTCATGGGTGGACGGGTTCAGGTATGAGCTTTAGCAGTTTCAACATCAGTAGCAAAAACATTAGTAATGGAGAAATGTAAATGTGACATTAGGCATTACTGTTCAAATTATTTTTTTAATGTTATTTCTCAAATTTGATCAAAGATGCCTTGAAAAATTTCTTAAAATGTCATAAATCTGGCTCCCTCAAACCTGCAGATACCTTAATTTTAGCAAGGTAGTAAACTTTTTAATATTAGTGACGTATATCACATTCGATGAGAGATGCAGTCCACTGAGTCATTTTACATACAACTGACTCGACTTGTAAAATTAGCAAGCTTTTAAATTGACAAACATCATATGTATAAATGGTTTTGCATAAAATGGGCTCAAAACATTACTTGTCTCTCGCCACTGACCACAGTTCATATTTTTTTAGGTTAGGTACAGTGGGAACCAGCTGAAGGGGTGGGACTTTGGCTCTCTACTGATTAAAAGAGGAAAACACAGATCAAAAGTTGTGATTGTTTGTTGTTTAAAGAGTACCTGTAGGGAATTTTCATTGCTAGCTATTTCAAAAGATCACGTATAATACAAGCGGTTCCATCAGGAAACTTACATTATAGCCCGTTGTCAAGTATGCGCGAGTACTAAGTCACTGCTCCGTCAGTCAGGCATGGTCAGTGACATTTTGCCTCCTTCATGGGCTGTTCCTGGATTGGTAATGACGCAGATTCGTTGCGCTGTCTGATTACCTGGGCTGCGATGGACTGGTCACTGACCCCAGTCTAAGATGACACTATTGGATCGAAAAGGTAACCATTTACACCCATTTCCTCAAAACTGCTCGCCATAATTTGCTTCTTGAACATGTGCTTTCCACTCAGTCTTGCTCACTGACTGCTGCTTGTTTACTTGCACTCAATCACTCAGAATCTGCGCGGGTTTTTCACTTCCAGCTGCCAATGGCTGCTCCCTATAGGTTCTACCCCTGCCCATAATTCACGTAATAAAAAAGTCCATTGTGGTGCATTTATGGCGATTTTTTTTTTTTTTTTTTTTTTCACTGAATTTGTGCCTGTCTTGCTTATAAGTAATAGACAAAGCACAATTAATATCGTAAACATGACAAGTACTGGTGCACCTTAATCTTTTTGTAGTTTTAGAAGAGTGTAATATTGGCCTTGATGGAGGACTGTGTTCTGATCTTCTAATGGGAGGAGTGGTCAAGTTTGGACAGTGTTATTATTTATTGATTTAATGTTATGATGGTGAGATTGCTCAGGTCTTCTACAGATACTCTAAGTGACTCCATGGCATGACCTCAGTGACTGTCTGTCAAAGTGGAAATACAACTTCCTGAACGTACAACTCCTGTTCAATCTCCCTTCAGTGAACTCCAAACCCCGCTCCTAAACCTTTAATCACATTATTCAGTGTGTCTCATGTACCTGGACTAGCAGAGATGCTGTGTGAGAGCTGCAGATGGGAGAGATAGGGTGAGACTCACATTGCGTCCAAGCTCTGCACTCTGCCTGACCTGAGCTCAGTACATCAGGACTTGGGCTGCTAATCTTTTACAAATGCTGGGAGTCTCCATGACCAGGCCCTCGCTGAGATGGCTTAGTCAAAACAGCCCTGCTGCTCCTGAACACAGCCTCAGCCTCCAGCTTAATTCAGACGCTGATTAACTAACAAATACCTGCTGCTTGTTCCACAGCATTACACAGACCGGTGCGTTCTGCTGCGCTCCATGAAGTTTGACAGAGTGTTTGCTGTTTTGCAGAGGAGCACACAGGCCTACTGTGTTACAGGCTTTTCAGGATTTGTTGGTAAGATGATACAGAACACATTAAGTGTGCACAAGAAGAGAAAATACTGCACCCTTTGAAGAGAGGTTTATTGTTCCATATTTCATTATGTCTTTCAAGGGAAGTGCTTTGTTTTTAAGCTGGAAAAAGTGCTGAATAAATAAAGATTTAGCAAAGATACTCAGCTGCATTATGAAATCTAGTTGTATTTTAGTGGCAAACAAATACAATAAGGAGATTGCACAACAGATCAGCGTGTTTTCTCTTTGCTAACAAGTGTACCTTTCAGTCTGAATTAAATTTGCGCTGAAAATAAATCAGCAAGTAACAATTCACGCTGACAGCCATAATCCAGACGGCCAAGATTTTAACAGTCTGGCTTCAACTGAATGATTTTGTGATAAAGATAATAGCTGGTTTTAATAGCTGGAGGTGCGTCATAACAGTGTCTCTTGGAAAGTAACCCAACCACTGAAGCAAAATATAATATAGATATTAAAATAGATATATTTTAGTGGCCAGTACAGGTAAATTGCAGACCTTTTGTCCCATTGTAGTGGTCTTCTGTTGTCCACTACCCTAAACCCTCACACCTCCCCTTAGCTCTGTTTGATTTTACTGCCTCATTTTCTTTCAGCTTCATCACAGCAGTACTAGTCTCTCAGACTGCCACTTTGTACACGTGTTTAACACATTTTCAGGCTATTTTGGTGTTAAACAAACACCACACAATTCAGGTGTCCTAAAGTTTACTCTGCAAGAAATGTCTAAATCCTGTCAAAATCTGAGTATATTCATGTTGAACATAAACCATCCCACTCGTGCAGGCAGTTACTGTATGTGATGAATAATTCAGGTTTATTTTTGAGTCATTTTTATGCACATGTGGTGCTTTCATTGTCTTGGTGCTCATATCTGATTGCACAGAAATGGCATGGAGCACCGGCATCCAGCGTAAACTGCCAGTGTGTGTGTTTTTTCATTATTTATAAATGTTTGAGAATGATTTGATACACTGGGAACAATAAATCTTCCACAATTTCTGCAATAACACAGTCATTATTGTTCTAAAGAATGCTGCTTTTTATTCCAACTTTAAAAAAGATTGGAAGTTCAGCAACAACTATAAAACTAAGTAGGATGAAATAAAAAATAAAGCATAGCCTGGATGTACCGAGGCCTGGAAAAGGCTGTAGTTAGAGAAATATTTAACATATAGCTCCAAAAACCACAATTCAACAAAAGTCAACAGGACTTGTTAGCATGTCCTTGATAGCTTTAGCTGTAAATGTAAATGCACAGTTTACCACAGCGCCCACTTTTACAGGGCCAGACCTGTCATTTGACACGAAAATATGACCAATCTGGGCCACTGTAAAGATGCCAGTCGTCTACGAGCCTCAAGAGCTCTGAGCCATGAAGGAGTCCAGCGAGAGAGGCAAAGCATCAGTATATGTACACTGCAGCGTGCCAAAGTACACTCATTTAACAGCACAAAAAGCCTTGCACCGAGAACCCGCATGTTTATGTTAGGGATGATGTAAAATGGCCAGAATTCATATTTCACATCAAATTTTTCTTTTAAGATGGCTTCTCTCAATTTCAACGTGCAAGGAAACAAACATTTGCATTTCAAAGTTGTTCAAATAAAAATAAATGAAAAGCAAACCCTTTTATGGGTTTGGAGACTATATTGGAAAACAGGTCAAGGGCAAAATGAATATTTTTTATGGTTCGTCAAAGAGCTTCACAATGAATGCCAGGTTATGTGAAAGACTTGACACATGGTACAGACCAGAGCCCTTTGAGATTCACGTTTTATTCAGCTCTTACGCTCTGTGTCCAAGTGCAGCCAAACACACATTTCAGAGGCCAAGTGATCCAAATAAAGAATGATTTCTTTATTTCTGCCTGTTATCGTCTGATTAGGCTCCTTCCCACTACATTCACCGTCGTCCAAAGATCTATCAAGTTTAACAACCTTGACTTTCTCTTATCATACTAATGTTGATGCTTCATCAGTTTCCATTTGTGTACTTATGGCAGTTTCCTTTTTTGTTCACATTGAGTTTCCCCAGTAAGCTCAAGATGAGGTGTTTCAGGCAATATTTCAGGTTTTGTTTGCTATGTCTTGTTTTTTGAGTCTCAGTTATGTTTAAACCTCAAGTTATAAGGATACAAATCTATTAAAGTGTTGTATTTAATCACTAAATCACACTTCTTTTGCAATAAGTGTGCATGTTGACATTTTGTAATTCCACTCTTTTGTAAATATGTCCATTGTCTGTAGACTTTTGTTACATTACTAGTGTTATTACGATTTTTTTTTTTTATGTTGTTTGTCTTTTGCACTATGGTTATGCATGCACTTTTTTTTTTTCAGCCACTTTATTCTGTTGCTGGATTGACCAGTGAATTTCCCTGTTATGAGATCAATAAAGCTTAATCTATTCTAATCTAATCTAATCTAATTTTATGCCTCATCCACACTAATTAATTTGTAAAATGGATATTTTTCTCTACCTGTGTGCCTCTTGTACACATAAGCAGCACTTTCTGTTGCAAAAACTTTGATTTTAATAAATGCTAAAAAAGTTGATTTGCATGTATTCTTGTGGAAAGACTGGAATATAACAGTGTCACATACTATTTTGCCCATATTTAATATTACTTTGTGTAATGAAGCTGCACCTGAAACATCAAATCCAGATGTATAAATTAGTGTATGATCGGATATATCGTTGGGAAATGGAACAGAAATTCAAATCCACATCATGTAGAGAATATACTTCAACAACCCCAACCAGCACATAACATAACTTAACTTTATAACTGTACTTGTTGCTGCTCACCTTTATGGCAGATTAAAGGCTCTGCTTCTGTTATGTCCAGTATAATCTACAGTGTTATGTGATTGTAAGTCCAACAGAAATATTGTACAGAATTTTAAAAATAAAAATAAAAATGGTGGAATAAAATATCTGTTTTGAAAAATATCCCTGTTGGTGTTGGAAGGGAATTAGTTTAGTTACAGAAATCACTGAAGTTAGGGCTGGGCGACAGGGAAAAAAAATCATATCACAATAATTTTTTTCAGATCTGACGATATCGATGTGAATCATGATATAAATCAAATCACTGTTTTTGTCAAGCTTAAATTTTCTGTTACTCATAAATTAGATGTGAAGACATCAGAAGGTTATTTTTGATTTCAATAAGATTTATTTTCTGTCAGAAGTTGAAAATGACAGATATGCTGAAGAACATTATACAACTGTTTCAGATAAATAAAACAGGTGCATGTACAGACCAACTTCACGAAACAATGCTGGGGTTTTTTTCATGGGGGTGCGTTCTGTAACTGTCATAACTACTGTAACTGGCATAAACCGAAAATGAAACTTAACATGTTTTGAACGTCCGACTCCTGGCTTCTATGCCTGTTGTGCGCTGGAACTTACACAAAATTTTCACAACTTCTAACCTATATCCACTGCCCCAGGGTGCGATGTGTTGAAAAAACAGAGGGGGGATGTTTTTTTTTTTTGTCAGAGCGGGGGATTGGGGGGTGAGTGGTAGGGACGGTAGTTATATACGTGGGGGTGCGGTCCATAACTAATGTAACTAATGCTGGCGTGAAACAAAAGTGAAACTTAACATACTTTCAACGTCCAACTCCCGGGTTCTATTCCTCTATTAAAAAGCGGATCTTACACGAAATTTTTTACAACTTCTAACCTGTATCCACTGGACCCCCTCCACTGTTCTATGGGTCCCCCACAAATGCTGGGCCCCATGAATTTGTCACATTTACCCCCCCTTTACGGTGCCCCAGTGCATGGGGACATTTGTGAATTCTGAGACTGCCAACAGTTCAGTTCAGGTGAACGTTAGTGCCAGTAATGTAGGATATAAGTGGAAGAAAACTGTCACAACCTGCCTGTTATTTCAATTGGTTGTGTTCCCCAAGGATGAAATTCACTAAGCAGAAGTAGGGATGTAAAAACCAAAGGGGGGGTTTGATCGCACTGCCTTTTTCTTCTGAGGGAACACTCATTACCAACCACTGCAGCCCAAACAGTAGTGTGTGTGCTGTGGCTGGCTTTTACCCCGGTGCTGTGTGCATCAGCCTAACTTGCCGTGGCTCTAGCATGATTGGTTCGGTGCGGTGCTACTTAATTATGACTGGCTGTTCTCATGTCTGTCAAAACATAGACAAATGAATTCTGATGAAATTGTATCTAGCATGTCTCATATTTCTATCAAGCAAAAGTTATTTCGCAATATATATCACTGTTTTATTGCCCAGCCCTAATTGAAGTTAATTTACATTTCTGTATATGTTTATAGTGATGGTAATATCCTTGCTGTGATGGTGCTTTATTGTAATAATTATACAAGGGAAACACTTTTAATACATATTGATCATTATGGGGTTTATTTCATTGCAACCTGTAGAGAGACTAAAGCAAAATTACATGTAAAGCCAATGAGAAATGTCATATTCTGTAAATGTTACTAATACATGGACTGTTTTTTATTTCAGCATCTCAAATGTATATTTCTTCTTTCAGTTCAAGAAAAACTGGTATGTATAAACTAGTAGGAGTGCAAGTGATAATGTGCAGGAATCAATTAGTTGTTGGTTTATAAAATGTCAAAGTGCTGAGAAATCTCTATTAGAACCTCCTAAAGCCCAGAGGTATTCACTGAAGTATGAGGAGGAATAAGGAAACTAGAAACTTAAAAAAGAAAACTTGTTTCTTGTTAACAACTTAAATTAATTAACTGATTATCAACAATTGTTCCTAGTTGATTTACCAGTCGAAAACTAATTGATTTCAATTAAGTTTCATGCCTGTATACATGTACATGTCATATACACACACACACATACATATATGAATGGATTAGTGGTATGTTTATTGTTAACATGGACCCTCTACCCAATAATAATAATACTATCTCAACTCACTTGACATATTGTGCAGGTCATACCAGTAAGATGTTGGTTTATTATTGACTGTGCCCATTCTGCACCATTCTTTGGAATTTTTCTCTACACCACTGAACAGGAAAAGATTTAAATGATTATGAATTGTTCTTATTTATTGCAGTCCTGTTACACAGAGTATTGAGTGAGAGTGACAACGTCCAACATCTTAATAGTTTCACTGCTGAGACAAAGTCATGTCTCATGTTGGTCATAACTATCCACTGACTTACATGGCGAAGTGACGCAGCGAGAGCAGAAATCATAATAAAAGGAATCTTATTACAGCCATTAAATAACAGGAGGAAAAACACAAGAGGCCTTTAATGCTGGGACATCTAAAATGCTTACGCTGTGAGAATATATTTGCTCATAAAGCTCTTTGATGGTGGCCCTGTCCGTTCCAACACACAGGGCTGCTGTCTGTGTAAATAACTGCGTATTGACCTCCCACCGCACAAGATTGAATGTGTTTCCATAGGTGTCATTTGGTACCATTTTTGGGTTTTTACAGGCCCCACTGTGCTTTAGTCGCTGTAACCGCGTGGACTCAGGAGTCATGCCATCAGGCCAACGGTGAGCTCTTCCTGAGTCTGTAGATAGGTCAACTATAAACTGGGACTCCCTCCTTCTCATTCCTCTCACAGCAGCATTGTGAAGCCCTGTTTGATGTGAAGTGATATATAATGTCTGCTGGACTGTCCATCTCATGTTTCCCAGTGTGTTCCTGTCTCTGTATGCTCTGTGTTTGTGAGTCAGTGTGTGTGTGGTTGTAACGGGGGTGGTCCTCTGAGCCCAAGCCTTTGGTGAATGAGGACTCCCCACACAATAAAAGAATGGTATTGCTGACTTCCTTAGGTATGTGTGGTTTGAAACTCAACACAGGTTTGCTCAGTGGAAAACCTGGGGCCCTCTCCTATTTATTCTGTGTATTTATGAAAACCCCCAATACTGCGGTGCCTTGTGAGTCAATGCGGAGGTCCCTCTCTGGCCCGGCTTATGGTCATTTTTCAGGCGTGTTAATGCACTTTGGTGGCACACATTAACTTCTGTGCAACTGTTGTCTTATGAGCTGTTCCACATCGTTGGTTTCAGTGAGATTTAAGATTCAAGAATTTTTATTGCCATTATATACGCCATTTAGGCAGGTAGTTTTCAGCTGAGGTGTAAGTTAATTACAAAAAGTACAGTGGTAAAAACAGTAGGAGTTTTCATGAGTAGTCCGTGTTAGAATAGTAACTATTTTGTACCAGAAAAGACCACAACCACCATAAAAAAATGAATAATTAGGACTTGGTGATATGACTAAAGATGGTAACAACGTGCAGATCAATTGATATATTGAATAATCATGACTGTAAGGTAATTGTGAGATAATGGAATCAGATGGTTATCTGTAGTTTCAAACTATTCTTTGTCAGAAATGCCTCCCTCGACTAGTCTGTAAGAGACAGTTGCAGATCAAACTTATTATGCAGCATATTAGCCTTCTTCTTCTTCTTCTTTTCTTTTTCTTCTCCTTCTTCGTTGTCTTCAGACTAGTTGTCACACTGTCATGTTGCCTCCCTCGACTAGTCTGTGACAGACACTGTTGCAAATCAGACTCTCTTTTTAACCTTGGCTATACTGATATATAGGCAACAATATACTGTAGCAATAGCATTATTATTTAATTATTCAGTCTACACATAGTCTGTGATGATTAACGTAATATTTTGATTTGTAAAATCAAGTGATTTAACACTTTGTCATAAAGTAAAGCAAGTTTTCTTCAGGTCCTTAAAAAGTGACATTTTACAATTACCTTTCAGGAGATTGTCTGTCAGCAAACAAGATTTGACACCCTTTTCTGGACTCGTCTCGGGCTGTAGGAAATATACTAAATATGCTCTATACTAGATTTGGCTGCTCACAGGTGTTTTCAGACAGGTAAGAGGGTTTGAATTGTGACTGATTGGGGTAATTATTAACTGCTGTCATCCACACCAGACATGACTCTACTGCTATACTCTGTAAGTGGCTTCACTTCTCTAATGTCTTGATTTGGACAGAGATGACAGAGCTGTAGAAGGTGTTTTTCTGGTGTTTTCTCCCTTGATTTTATGTCTTGCAACTTTCATGATCATAAACAGAATTTTGACAGGTCCAGATTATGAAGTTAAAGTGATTAAACTGTAGCATTTGTATCTATACAAGACTTTGCACACATATGTTAAAAATCAGTCTTATAATAACAAAGAGGACATAGGTGAGCCACGATCCCTGAGTCTGATGTCCTGAAGTATGAAGAGGAAAAGGCCTCTTACATTAAATGATTTTGATTGACTCATTTCATTATGAGAAACCTCATTTTAGCTCACTGTTTGAGCCAATCTTCGATGTGAAATGGGTCTTAAATTGCCTTCGCAATGGTCTTAAAATAGCCTCCAGTTTTACTTGCTGAAATGTGAAAAACCCTGTTAAGTATGTCACAACATGAGCAGGCTATGAAAACAAGACCAGCATTTTTTTTCTTACATTGCAACAACAGATAGTGATTGTATCACAGTCATTGTTGAATTTACTCTTTCTTGTGTCATGCGCCCTGTTGAGAGATAACATTTGTTTGGAGGTTATGCAAAAGGATTTAGTCCCTTATGTTTAGGCAGATCAGCTTACTTTACACACTGAAATGTGAGCATTTAGAAACTGGTGACATGAAACAACGCCAATAATCAAATCAAAATAAAAGCTTCCCCACTCCGCTTCCGCTGTCAAAGCAAATTGTGGGCTTTTGAGAAGCTCATTTTTGTCAAAGAGCAGCATTTTGGGGTTGAGTTAACCCCTAATCATCCCGACTGGCTAATATTCATTGTGGACATTGTGGCGTTGAAACATTGGCTTCAACTTTAACCGGAAACTTCAAAAGCCAAGCAATTACTATGCATGCTTTGAACATATTCTTTTCACAGAGTAACATTCTTTTATTCTTCCTGCACTAAAACAACAAAAGTAACAAAGAAGTAGGAAGTGAAATTGGACTCCTCGCTTGGTTCCCAAAACATCTGGTTTGGCCCTGGTTTCAAACAACTAGCATCCCCTCTGAGAATAACAGAAGGTTATGTGTACTGTGTGTAGGTAACAAAATAATCATTTTCAAATGTTTCTCTGTTCAAATGTGATCTAATTACTAACACTTAAACTCAGCCTCTCAGTTGGACCACCGACCATCAAGGCAATTTTCCCCCAGACGTTTTCCTAACTATCATTTATTTCTCCCCCACTGCTGCCTCTAACCATTAAAAATATACAGCAATTGCTGCAAATTGATCATTTGTTTTACAGAAGTCATATAAATCTCCACTGTTGTCAAATCATAATCGATGGCGGGAGGCGGTGCTGGGCGAGAAGAAGAGCGAGTATCTGTCAGACGGGCCCCAGTGCATCTGCTACATGGAGATACTCTCATGTTCTGTGGTTGAGTTTGGCCACTGTCATTTCCGAGGAATTTCCTGCCATCTGTGTTCAATCGAATTCTCTCACAGATTTGGGCTTGCTTGTAAATATTGGGCGCTGGCTGAGGAGGACTAAAGGAGCACAGTGTACCAATAGCCTCGTAGACCGAACTGTGAAAAGGCCACAGGCTAACAGAGCCACCTTAACAGGAGGTACAGTCAGACGGCAGTGGATCAGCCGCCTCAGGAGATCTGTGCATCCACATGAGCCGACTCATATAACATATGAGTAGACCTTTGTCCTGCATAATTTTTAAGCATATAAACTGATGGTTTAACAGACAACACATCACTGAGGTAGAGAATTTGAGGCGCAGAAGGAATGCATGTCAGCTTGTCTGTATTTCTTTATTCAAACATGTTTTACCTTTAATGTTTACTCTGCAGTTACTTATTCAACAAATGAAACCCCTCATTTTCCATTGGCTGCACCGCCATCAACATGCAGTGAAACTTAGCAATGTGACAATATGAGAGAAAAGTAGACTGCTAACAAGTTAACAATATGTGAGTGTCCACTGTGTAAGGTTTAGGGGGATTTGGGAAGTTCTAATTGCACAAGTGGAATATAGTATTTATAATTATGTTGTTATGTTAGTCATGTCCGTTTATGTTTTCAGTAGTGTGAAGGGACACAAAATGAGCGTCTCCTCCTCTTGTATCTGGCGTGAGGTGTGGAGTTTAGTTTAGTGTTGATAAGACAGGCACATCTTCATAATTCACTTGGATCACATTGGATTTCTTCTCATTTCTACTACTGTGGGTGGCATCTATGTTAACGGGCATTACTATCACCAACAATATTTCTGGACCAGAGTCAATATCCCCTAAACTGAAAGCCAAGAAAACAAAAGAGACCAATTAATTTTTTGTGACCAACATAGATGAAGGTGAGATGGTATTTAGTTGTTTGCAATCTGCCACATCACTGCAGAATGTCGCTGAATGTCACTAAATATCCTTAAACCCTTAAAACAGTACTAATACTGCCCTTTGATTAAGGTGATTTTCAAGTGGTTTGCAAAAGTTACGTTGGCAGACAAGATAATGTATTATGTTAAATGATGTATATTCACATTTTGCCATTTCATTTTAATTAAATAGCTGTGACTAATAGTTATAAAATTAAGTATTAGTATGTATTAGTTAGGGGTGTAACAGTGCACTCATTTGTACTGAACAGTTTCGGTTTGGGGCCTTCGATACAATATAGAGGTGCACCGAACGATTACACAAAGCCTATGTGAAGAACGCAAACACTCGCCTTAAGTTTCCACATGAACCTTGAAGTGGAATTCCCACAGTATGAGCAGGGTGGCCGCAAGCAGAACCAGTGTGCAGCGTTTCCCCTATACATTCTGCAGCGTGCTGTGCCGCTGCAAAAGCCCCCAGAACACTTTATTCTGAGGCTGGGGTGCCAATAAAGGGGGGGTAAACGTGACAACAGAGGTACAGATGCCATTCGACTTTTGAAGTGTGTTAAGTTTCACTTTCCATTTTCGGTAGTTACGGAGCCCCCCCCCACGAACACACACACACACACACAAACTAGTCTCCTTCACTGTACCAATAGCATATCATAAATGTATCGAACCTAGGACCCCTCTACCGAAAACATACTGAAGTGAAATTTTTCTGTACCGTTACACCCCTAGTATTAGTGAATGTGATGCCAGTGACAGGTATTTATCTGAATTTTAGCATCATTGGAAACATTGACATAAGCCAATCAACGCAGCACATGACAGATCTAGTCATTTTTAGACCTTTTAATGTGGAAGTGACACTTATATATCGTTTATAGTACATATGCTGTTTCCTAAATGCTAGTCACGCGTCATCTGTTGTGGAAATCAGTATATTGTGCCGTCGTGAGTTAAGCTCATGTTATTAGATTATGAGATGAAATTCAGTATGACAATGAAGCCGTCATTACAGATGATTGTTTGACAAAAGGTATTTTTGTGACCCAGTTGTTCTTGACAAATGGAGTTGAAGCTGCTGTTTGACATCCAGATCTGATTTCAGTTCAGTTTCAGGGGATGTCTGCTGTGTTTTGATATGACATGAACAGCCACACAGACAAACTGAGGCCTATTGTACAGAAAGAGAAAAAAAAAACACGCTGCTTCTGCGCTGATTCGCCGTGTTTATTTTTTACAGCAGATTTATATACACTGGTTATTCTCATGAGTGAACACACATATGTAAGGACACACAAGCTTGTTTGTCCTGCAAAAAACACAGGCGCTCAAATTTACACATACACACACGTTCAGGAACCAAATCCTGAGAAAAAATACACTGATTTAACAAGTGTTTTGCAACACTTTACCTTCAGTTGTTGCAGGAAATTACTGGATTCTGTGGAAGTGAACCGGTCTCACGTTTAACACTTTCTCCGAGGGTGTGGTGCTTCCCAAAAAACTGTGGAGCGGCTACATCACTCTACCAGTATTTACTGCCGTCTCTCCAAACAGAGAAGCCTCTTGTCTGGCTTTGAAGCGCCTCCTGATCCCATGCCGAGGTCTGAGCGCCCCTGGCTTGGCTCGTTCACCTGCCCCATAAAGGTGTCTGTCCCAGAGCCAGACAGACGTCAGCCCAGTGGATCATGTCTTGTCAACTCGGCCGGGCCAACGGAGGCTGTGTGCGCCGATCAGCCTTTACAATTATGTGGCTTTTCCGTCAAATTGTAGGATGTGGTTTGGCCGAGGAGCCCTTGTTAAGCTTTGTGATTGTCTGTGATTAATCCTGGCAGTGCACAGATTTGTGGCCATGGTCTTGTTATGATAGTGATTGTCAGGATAGAGTTGTGGCTACCAGTGGCTTTATAGTGGTTTGTTGACTGTGCACATTTTTGTTTTATTAACAAATCTTATAAAATGGTTTGACTTGATGATAGAAGATATGCTTATTACTGCGATATTCAATCATTACTGAGGTTTTTTTTTACTGCCCTTTGTAAAGTTCACTCTGGAAACAATACAGTGTCTTCACATACCATGCTGCATCCTAGGATTTCATTGTGATATAGTTGTTTTTGTTTTTTTTTTAAATTTTATACTGTTGTCATTTGTTGATTTTGAGCATCCCTCTTGTAGTTGTAAAAATCCAGGTATTTTCTGACTATCAGATAAAGACATGTTTACTAAAAAAAAAAGTGGTTTATGAAGTGTGAAAGCTTTGAGTTGGCGGGCGTTGTATTAATGTGGGAAAATTATACTTAATCCCCTTAAAGCTACAGATTATATTTGCTTTATTTCCTGAGGTGTATGTAAGCCAATGAAGTTTTTTGTACAAGAATGTGCAGAACAATGTGTTCATGTAATTTAATGGAGCTTCTTTTTACCGCCGCCAAGTGTAATAGCGAAGGTTATGTTTTCATCAGGGTTTGTCTGTCTGTCTGTTAGCAAGATAACTCAAAAAGTTATGGATGGATTTGGATGAAATTTTCAGGAAATGTTGATACTGGAACAAATGATTACATTTTGGTGGTGATGGGGGGCGGGGGCGGATTTTGCTGCTGGAACATAACAAAAAAAGAAAACAGATTTTTATAGTGAGCCTGTGTTTACATTGGTATATTTACTGTTCAGCCTCAGACTTAATCAGTCATTGAGTTGTCTTTGTCTTCTTCATTAACAACATTTTCTTTTACAAATGACTATAATTAGCCACCATGAACATATCTACTCAAAAACTTTAATTCAGTGTATCAAGATATAAAGTCATAAAGCATTCTTAGCTTTTCTTTAAGTCATTACCAAATAAGGTAAATCTGTTTTATCCTCATTTCCTGTTATAAATGTTATAAATATAATAAATCATTAATACTTGCATAACTGTTGAAGGGATAAGATAAAATAAGCAAAGCAACTTACAAGAGCTGAGATCGAACAGAATACATGGGCAAAAAGTGCAATAGTAAATTTAGCCTCTAAATAGCGAGCCTGAATCAATGTATTATAACTATTATAACTTATTTTTAAATGTTTACTAATGGTTTGTTTACGACCTAATTAATAACCTAATTATAACCATCCATAGAATCTTCAACAGGCTTGTCTTGTAAAGCTGTACCCTTTCTGGCACATTTGCTTTCATCTATTTAGATATGCATCTGTGTAAATTTGTTTGACAATTGCCTTTCTCATACTGATGAGGTTGCATTAAAACGTAACCATGTTCAAATGACAACATATTTATCTGAAGTTGCATTGAAGGGAATGTCATTGTATCGGTCAGTCCAACTTGCACATAAACAAAGCTCGTAATAAAACCTGTAAATGACCTTCTTGAAGTGAAAGGTGCTGGCTGCATGTTGTGTATCAAATCCTGACAATTGTGTTGTCACAAAGATGGTGTGTGAGGCTGTACCAGTGACATGGTACTACCACCAGGTGGTGACATGCACAAGTGTAAAGTTTTAATTATGCTAATCAGGGAGGACAGTGGAAAAGATGATTGGCCCTGAGGGTTGGTTTGGAGGTTGTAGGATGTGTTTATGATCAGCCGCAGACGTTCTGTGGATCTTCCCCCGTTAGACTCAAGTGTGTACTCATTTCAGGATGAAAGGGATAGAGAGAGAGAGAGAGAGAGAGAGGGAAAACACACATGGGACAGAGAGAGGTGTGTGTGGTCTCACACAGGCCACAGTTTCTCTCCTGTGTTTGGGTTTTGACTGATAGCACCTCATCTTCCAGCCTCGCGGTGAAGTGGTTGGTCTGTGGGACTTACGCCTGGGCCTGGATCTGGATGGGACGGGATGAGGCAGAGGCAGGGTTGGGGATGGGAGGGTGGTTGGCTGCCAACTATTTGTTTGTGTTCATGACTGCGGTTAGTGGTGCTCCATTTGTAGAGCCTGGTATTATGAGGATGCCTGCTTCCCACAACATGTGCCCTTTTCTCTAACAAGCAGAGAGCTAATCACTTTCTGACCGCCACAGTCATCAGTATGACTTAAACGTATGAACAACCAGACAGACGCTTTCCACCAAGAGATTGTTTTCTAAGGCTAAACTGGCAGTTTTTCCCTGTCTTTTTTGTATTGACAGGATGCCTGCTATGGATAGACGAGTAAAAACACAACATAACATTACATCTCTAGGAACCAAATCTCTTATTCTAATCTGTATCTGTGTATTTTTATTATTATTATTTTTTAATTTAATATCCAATTAAATAACTGGGTTGGTCTTATTTGTCTCAATCAGGATATGGCTCACATAATGAGTAAATAATTGCCTCTGAATGAGAAAAGAACATGTATTTGTTTTCTAGTATTCCAGTTCATTGTGAAAAGTCACACTAAATATTGTTGAAACATGACTGAATTGTACTTGAACAGTCCACTTAAAGGCATATCTGTTTCTTTAATTGCCAATAATCTGTACTGGTATTGGTCCCCAACGAAACATATAATAATCTCCTTTCTAAAACCTAATAATCTGAATTTTAGGCCTTAAAATGACATATCTTAACATTTTGACAGGCGTTGTAAAATTGCACTGAATTTGGTCTTTAACTCAGACTCTTTTTGGGAAAAAAAGCTGTGACTACATTTAATGTGTTAAAAAGGGTGTTAAAAAGATCTTTAATGGAACTTGTCAAAACCTGGAGAAAACATTTAAAGTTCCGATTCTTTTGGCAGTGGGGTAAGATGAATTTGTTCTGTGCAAAGTAACGCAGAGGCCCACAGCTCAAAGCCCAGAGGGCCACATAAGTCACTGTGAGCTTTATCCAACGTATTCCACTTTCTGACAGATAATCTATTGTGACCATGCTGACCATGAGAAAAAGAAAGATACCTGGTTGAGAACAGAGAATCATCCAAAACTAATTGATTTTATCCTCGTGAAAGTTCTCATGTCTGCTGGTACTAGTAATCCTGATACAAAAACACTGACATTTCTCTGCTCCTGCAGTAATTTAATAGAGCTTTTTTTTTTCTTTCCTTGCTGCGCACCTGCTTTAAGACGAGCTTTCTCCCTAGACATTGTTATTTTTCATTTACTTGTGCCCCCAGGTTTTTCAATCATACATCCATTACTAAGCAAACAAATAAGTTCCGGACCTATGCAGCAGACACAAATATAGACACGAGTTATGAGATTCAGAGAAGCCAGGAAAGGCTTTGGACCTTAATACACAACATCTGCACCAGACAAAATGCACAACCAGAGCATCCCTCCGCTGCTGTCGCACACTTGTATCTGCTGACCCATCTCATGTTATGCAGAGGAACGAGAGGGGGAAAACTACAGCAGGTGGGGGTGTGCGGGGACAGACAGGAATAAAATGATCATTATTAACTGTTTAAGTGCTGAGTGTTAAGATTTATGGAGCCAAAGTGAGGCCGGTTGAGGTGTCATGCTGGATTTCCAGAGGCATCTGTCTTGCGGTTTTGGCAGCTTGTTGTAACTCGGGTTCAGATGTTTGCATCGCACTCCTGACATCCCGCTTCCCTCTGCATCCCCCACCACCACCACCACCACCTTCTCCAAAGCTTGCTTTAAGTACAGTACACCTCTGATCGTTCCCCTTTCCTCTCCTTAAACCATCTATCCATCTGCACATCTGCTTTTCATTGAGGCCTGCATGTCTCTGAAGACTTGAACGCATTAAACGCTGGCACAAGCACAGTCTCACTCTGGCACTTAACACAACGCTTAGGTGACTTAAAAGGGAGAGGCGAGAATTATAGAAAATGAAGTGTCACAGAAATAAAAAATCGCCCCAGATTACCACCAATTACACTTAATAATGCTCTCCAGACCATCTGCTGATCAGATGGAGGGCTGGTATTGTCTATACAGAAATAATGATACCACAGAGAGCAAGAAGGAGTGAGATTCATTGAGAGAGACAGAGACATAGACTTTCAGCTATGTGATGATGTGGTTTGATCTTTTCTGTACTCTATAGACTGGAATGCTTTGTATGGTAATGCAGTCATAACTGCGTATCTTGGGATAATAGCCATGTTGTTTCAGAGGGGTTACGTTCTGCTAGATTGGAGACATGTGTCCGCTCGGCTTTATTAGTCATTTATTAGTCACTGAAGTCAGGGGAGCGTTTTTAGCCAAGGCACAACGCTGCTGAACTCGAACATGACTCTGATCATCAGCCCCTGAGGCAGCCTGAATAGGTGTACGATTACAGTGCACCCAAACTGGCCACGATCCCCAATGTGAAATTCATCCAGTATGTGAAGCGTGTTCGACAATCAATGTAATCACCGTCACAGTGACCGCAACCTCCCACTAAAGAGTCAGTCGTGCCCTAATTATCAGAATTATCGAGTCTGCGTTCATTCATTGTTTCTGTCTATTGTCTTATTTTTCAGCCTCCGTGGTCACAATGGCCACATTAATCAGCAGGAAAAGGATTAGAAAGCACTTTCCGCTCACGATCATGATGCATCTGAGTTTTTATGGATCTCTGCGCCGCGTTCCCAAAGGATTTCAATGCGAAGAAAGTATGACAAATGGATGACATCAGAGCAGGCATATTGCAGGGTGATTGGAACCTCGTTTCCCTCCACAACTTCAGCCAAAAAATAATCATATATGTCCCAAAACAAGTTCTCAAATAACCACGTTTATCCCGTTATAATTGCTCTCTTGTTTGAAGCATTAGTTTTTGCATTCATGCGCAATAGAGCACACAAACTGACATACTGCCCCTTTAATCTCACTCTTATACGTCTGAGTGAGCTTCTTAATGTTCCGTCGTCCTGTAGTGATGCTTACTGAAAGGAATGTGCTACTTTAATTATGCAGGAGAAGAGGCAGGATGAGCAATAGATACCATGTGATGACATTTACAGAAGGGAAGATACCACTTTAGAGGTAACAGGGTATTACTAGACACCATGTTATCAGCAGGGGCTGTTTGTTGCCTACAGTTTTTTTGGTGGTGGTGTTTGAGGAGGGGGGCGGGGGTGGTGGTGGTTCAGAGGCGGATAACAATAGAGTCCTTATTTGAGTCTGTGGTTGGCAATGCTTACATCAGTGGCTGTTTGTGAGGATGAGCCAGCACATCTGTATATAGTCTGAACGGAACACAACACTTGCCCCTGGTACTTCTGGCACCGTCCCGCCTCTTGCTTTGTTTCCTTCTTTCTCGATCTTGCTCTCTTTGCCGCTGCATCCCTGATCTCATGCCCTTACAGCGTCCCTCGTAATTGGGCCTGAATGCTTGCAACTGTGTATATATGTCGGAGCAGCATCCCACCCTGCTTGTTCTTAGGCATTTACCAGAATTGGACATAATACTGAATTTCCATAGATAGTCTGCAGCGATTAACTCTAATCGTCTGCTGTGATTAGGTGTGAATGACCATATTTTTTTTTCTAATTTCAATGGCAGTGTTCTTCCACATGGCACGGATACAGGCAGGAAATTTGCATGAAGGCAACACAAGCAAACGTGAATGAGAGTGAACCTGACATGGAACCGGGTAATTCTGAACAGGAGGAAAACTCCAGCCAGCCCAGATAAAAGAAGGAGAGCTTGTCCCAGGGTTGTTTGTATAAAGTTCCAAATAAAAGAAAAAGAAATCTCTTCATTGAATTTACTGAACAATCACTGGTTTGTGATATAAATGATATGTTATCGTGAGACTGTTTTTTTGTTTTCTGCATAACATGACATGGAAAGTTTTCAAACTTAGAGTCAAAGGAATGTAAAGTATGATGAGCACACAGCTGCCTTGCTCAATAGACCACCCATAAACACTGAAAAAGAGGAGCAGAAGAGGACTGGTCATCTCTTTTTCCCTGTCTCTAACACACACACACACACACACACACTCTGCCCTTCCATGTCACCGCTGCTGGATGTCTTACATTTCACCTCCACCCCCGATGCTCCTTCTGGCTTCCACCTCTTGATCAAACTGAGCTCTAACACACAATGAAATGTTCAACGCTGAATTACCATGGCACATTCAATATAAACTGAATTTACTGTTGGGTCTCATCCAAGCCACCATATGTTTAGGAGGCTGTTTCCCCCAACCAGAGCATGACTGATTCTGTTAATGTAGCAAAGCTCTAAATCACCCGAGCGCTAACTTTCTGCAGCAGGGGGATCAAGACCTTTAACACTCATTTAACACTCTGACTTTAACGTCCTGGAGACACTCGGAAGGTGTTACTGATGGAGACGCTTTCACAACACGATGCATGATGCAACACTGTGCCTCTTCATGCCCTTTCTAGAAGTACTACTACCTGTTTATATTGAAACAGAACCATGAATGTAGGGTTCATTGATGTTTATATTTCTTCTAAACTGCAAAAGAAACTGCAGGTTATATTTAAATCACATGTGAATTTCAGACGCATGGAGAAGGTATTTCTCACTACCCATTTTACATGTTTAACTCCAAGTAGCAGACAATTTCCAAAGATAATATCTGCAATTCCTGCATAAAACTTATTTGCTGCCCTTGAACCAAACTGCTGGTTAGGATCATAAAGCACTGTTTCAAACCCCTTCACTTGTTTCTTCGAATTTGCCACGGTTTGTCAAAGCCTCTGTCTAATGTTAGCTTTCGTTTTGTTTCCGTTTCCTGTCTTGTGTAACATTTAGGTTGTTTGTTGTTTCAAATCAAGGAATGTTATGGTGTCCTTATCAGTACACACATGCACATGCACAAAATTATTTGCTAAATCTGTTTCCATTCCCTCCAGGGTTATCCCAAGGGGGAAAAAAACATATTTTCAATATTTTATTTTATTTTTTTTCTCTTATTTTTAATGAGTGATTGGAAAGTGCAAATAGAAACAGCTGTATGGAAACACATGGGTTTGCATAGTTTTAGTGCTAACCAATAAATCCTATTTTCATCATCATCATGATATGAAAATGTGCAATAAACACACTGCAAAAGGCTGCCTGACTCATGATCCTTACCCTAAACTGCAGATTGTGCTTATATTGTGCAGAGCTGATGTGTTTACATGTCTTGGGTTTTGTTGCTGTAGGACAAACTGATGTTCCTAAAGTTAAGCTTATGCCTTGAAAGTTGGTTGTTGTGATAAGAAGTTTAATCCTTATCACATATTTTGCTATGGAGATGACCTGTTGTCTCATGGGTAAAAAAAGGAAAAGGAGATGGTTCAGTATAAATCACCATATAAACATTTTGGATACGAGTTATATCAGCACAGCATCCATCCATTACAGCAGGTATAGGGTTTTACAAAACACATGACCAAACCTCAGTTGAACTCATATTCACTGATTTCTGGCAGTTTGCATCCGAGTGAATATTTCCAAATAAAAATCCTTCAAAGAAACAATGGTTGTATTATTAGTTTGTTTTTAGTAGAATAGTTTGCAGGCAGGTAATCAGTGTTCTGGGATCGTCTCTGTCTTCTTTCTGCGTTTGTCTCATTTACATTGTGGGTTTTTCCTGGCAAACAGCCATCCTGTGTTGTGAAACAGAGCACTACGGTTTAAAAGAGCATTGTCTTATGATTTGGGTAATATTTACCATGCCGCCTGGTACGATATGTGAGGGAAAGGAGAGTCATGTACATCCAGTCCAGGCCTCGTTGACTGAGCACCAGCACTGCCAGAAATTTACGATGGTGCTGTTTTCATTTTGGTTGTTTGTAATTTGCATGTGTGCATGCATATGGACGGTTAAGGACTAATGAAGACATCTCTGATGATGTTAGTCATCTTCATCCTGACTCATGTCACCTCAGGCCGTCCTGATTGAATTACTCTTGACTGGAGGCAGGGGAACACTTGGCTTCACACCAGAGGGTCTTGAAGCGTTCATACAGAAACACAGTTGTGTACTAACAGGAGGGGGACGCTCAGCCAAAAAACTGAAACAAGAACAAAACAAAAAAAAAAGACAGAACAATCCCGATTTGATAAACAGTGATTTGTATTGCTTGAAAACAGACCGGTGCTGAAATGCATGTTGCCCTGTGTTAACGGCGTTGAGTGAAACCAGCGTTGTTCCTCGGGTCCCCTGGCGACTCGTTGCCTCTCCCCACTTCTCTCTGCCTCCTTGTGTTTCTGCCGTGACCCGCAACAAGACAACTGCGGACACATCAGCTGGAGGAGGGATATCTGAAAAGATGTTTCTTAAACTTTGGATAACATGGCTCACAAAGTTCTCTTGTTTTCTCTTGTCTTTTGTTCATTCTCATAACCTTTTTCCCATATCCAGAAACACTTCCTCTTTTTTGCCTTCTGTGTTTACTCTCCCTCTCCATCTGTTATTCATGTTGCAATTTCTTTTTCTATTCTTTATTTCTTAGTCATTTTCTTCCATTTTTTTTACCTTGAATCTTTTAATTCTTCATATCCATCCATCTCCTTTTTTATACTTTCCCTTCTTTTCATACTGTGTGTTTAGGTGACTTTATTAATAATAACTCATGGTGTGCGATAACATTGTCAATAACATCGTTAGAAGAAAATTGAATTTAAGAAATTGAGTTAAAGTTGGAACAGGGGACGTGTGTGGGGATATCATCTTACCCTTAGAAAATATTTCCTCATACACAGAGGCCCCCATTTTGGTCATTTTCATCTCTCTCTTTCCTATTTTGATTATATTTTTGGTCACATTTATGCAGTCTCTACTGCTGATCAAATGCTCATGTTTGAATGAGAAAAACAAATAGAAGTCCTAAAAATATGCTTAGTTTTACAGGGCCAGCACCAAAGGCAGCTGAAAAAGAAATACTTATAATAAATACAAAGATTGTGCTCCCTCAATAATATGCATTGAATTCATCAGACAGGTCATTGGCAGATGTTGTGCAAATGCGAAAACATGAGAACATTATTAATAATTCCTTAATCCCAGTCTTTAAGTTTCTGCATTTGTGAATAAAAACACTTGCACTGCTCATTGATTAAAAAAGCAAAAGTCTTCATACAACAAAAGGATGTTTGGAAATTTAAACACTTGCAAAAAATGACTATTAATGATGATAACTGTGTGTAATATACTCTGAATTCTTAATTGTTACAACTGGGTCACTTTTGCTGGGCGGCTCTCCTGGACACATTAATTTGAGCTGGTTTATTTTTCCAAAATGGACCCGTTGCCATTTGGAATACAAATCCTCAATTACCCCAGCAATAATATTTGGTAATAAATCTCTCGCTTTTTTCTTGCTGTCACCAGTCGAACTTTTCCAAAGTGTTCTCCATATATCACTGCGTCCTGCTGTGGCAGCCAGCAATTATTCCTCAAGAGAAAATTCATAATCTAATAGGGTTTCAACATGTCACTGATGGCACAGCTCCCATTGTAAACAGATTATTCTTCCAGGGCTGTCCAGTCTGTTGAACCAGTTTGTAATATTTCACATATCCGTATTAGGGATGCATAATATATTGTTTTTTTAGCATCGTCATCACAGTGTGGACATGTGCACTTGTCACATTTCTGGACATATAGTATTAAATAACTGTTGGCCATAAAGCTGATGGTATTAACCAGAAACAGATCTTTTGCACACAGTGAATTTGTCAAGCATATTGTGTTTTGTGTTTCCTTCCTAAAGCTTCAGATGAGTTGTCACAGCACTCACCTACCTGGTTTGGTGCATTGAAACCAGTTCCATAATATTAAAGTTCAAGAAAGAATCTTTGCATAAAAAAGTCATTTTTCAAACTGTTTATTATTATTTCTTATTTTATTTTTGGTCCAAATCTCATATGCTCATGTGTTCATTTGTTAATACCATAAAAACAGCCTGTACACGGATGTTCAGGACCTGACTCATATTTTCTGTGAAAAAGACTCTTCTGCCCTTTAACTGCCACAACAGCTACAAATGTGTTAAGTTAGAAAGGTTGAATATGTTGTTGACTGATTCAACAGTCAGTAAATAGAAATAAATAGTTATCAGAAATTATTGTTGCGGCGATAAATTACTGAAAAGCATTGCAATGTAAATTAGTCCTAATCCACATATATCAAGGATGGACTTTTCATATCTTCTTTGGTTTGTGAATGAGTTTATTCAATGGTGTTTTTCCTACTTTTTTTCAGTCAACGGTGTGTACTGCTCAGAGAAGGACGTTGACGGTGCATTGGGCGACACTGACGGCATTTTAATGCGATGTGGGCAGAGCTTGTCGCTGCCAGTCGGGGGTCATTCAGGGGGGCTTTACCCCCAGAGTCTTCACTGTGACAGACCCTCGCCCAGCCTCCTCCTGCAGGATAGCCCCCACCAGGACACTAGGTAAACTGTCACTTTCAGTGCTGTTTTATTATAATTTAGTTCCCGTTTCACTTTTAAGTTTTCTGTGGGGTATAGTGTTACAAACAGTGTGCAGGTGTAATGTGTTTTCCATTATCTCTGCTATTGTGAAACAGATGTACATATACAGTATGTAGCTGGAAAGCTTTACCCACTCTCATAAAACACACCAAAAGAGTCCAGAGGACAACATTTATGTTTCACTAATGTGATTCTTCTGTTGTGCAATCTCTGACTACTGTTGGTCGAGTCGGAAAGAATTTCCTGTCAAGTTTTTCTCCTTGTTTTCCCTCCTCCCCCTTATCCCTATATCTTCAGTCATCCGACCGAAAGCGCTTCTGGACAGACATTCACTTCTCTCATATTGTCTCTCAATATTTTCACTACAGCCAAACAGGAAATGGTGTTCCTGAATAGGAAAAAAAGGGGGAGGTCAAGTCTTTATTAACAATAACGATGACCAAGTCTCCAATTCTAGCTAGTGTTAGCTCTGTTTTCCCCCGGTGTGTTTAGGGGAACGGACAAAAACGATTCCTTCATGAGACAGACTGGAGAAAAGAGAGCTCTTCTCACATCACTCAGGGGCTTTGGACAAAATCCATAATGAGCCAACTGACAGGAATGATTATGTAGGAGATCACAGCAACGCATGGAGAAATCTGACCTGGGCTCCCCATTCAGAAGGGCAAAGATTCCCACCATAATACACAGTATTGTAAATGGTGACCCCTTCACAGGCAGTAATTATGCCACCAAAACAGGTGACTCCCTATTTATCCCCAATGTTGGGTTGGGTTTAACCCCTTTGTGTCATCAAAGCCTGTCAGATGGACACACTAGCCAGTGGCCTCTCGGTCTCAGTTGCCATCCTTCAGTCCCCCTCTTTCTATTCTTAGTCATAAATGCCCATTCATATCTTCTTGCTACACCACTAGATCATATTTCATTTATTCATAAAAACAGTTTGAATCATCACATATCCTGCAAGCACCTTTGGTCTGATGTTCTGAACAGAGCCTGTGAATGTAAAGGCATTGCTACACGAATACATTAAAGTTTGAGTAAATGTTATTAGCAAAATTTAATATATTAAAAAGTGAAAATAGCCATTATGCAGTAAAAAGGTCTGGATCACTGTTTTGCTGTTATATTTGCTGTTTTATTTCAGTCCCTCAATATACTGTAGAGTAGTTTAAGCTTCGATATTTGTATCATATTCTACAAGATCAGTCCATTTGTTGCACCATGTTCCTGTGAAAAGCACATATCTTTAAAGAGTAAGCTTTCATGAACTGGCCTGTTTTCATCACTGTATATTCCAGCAAATGCAAGAAGGTTTTTAAAAAGTCTGTTTCATTTAAGAAGAAGCAGAATATGAAAATCAACCCATAAAGGAAACACTTCATCCTTCAGATCACCACACATTCAAAATCAGAAAATTAAGAGCTATGTGATTTTCACTGGACAGGAAGCGGTGAAAAAATGACAAGTGGTCAAAGAGTTGTCTCATAAATGCTGTGTCCTACACCCATAAAGTTGCATATAATGGTAATACAATAATAAACATAAAATATAAGTACCTCAAATTTGTACTTAAGTAGAGTTCTTGAGTAGAAATACTCCAATCCACCCTTGCCTTTGTAGTGTTCATGTGTGAGACAAACTATTTTAGGTCAGTGGGACTCATTTAGAACAACATGACTTTTATGTAAACTGAGAGAAGGGACAAAGGGAGGGAGGATCAGGGGCCTGAACTCAGACAGTGCTACTGGTGGGAAGGATGTCCGAGCCTGCGTCTGTCAACAGCCACTGAGTTAATAGCGCTCATATTCCTCTCTCTGTTTTTTCCCCCAGCAGATCCTCCTCTGCCTTCCAGAGGCCTTTGCCGGGGGCCACACCCAGCCTGGGCTGCTGCAGCGCCAACGGGGTCCACTCCTCCCTCCCTTACCAAATCAAACAGGAGGGTTCGGCGGCCTACAAAATCTCCAGCGTGGGGATTGGGGTCCAGAACACGTCTCAGTCTGGATATCAGAACTCAAGAGAAGGCGTAGGTTTAGGGGTTCCCAGGGACAAGATGGTCGGAGCCCCACAGGTTAGCAACAGTGGTAGCAGCGTATGTACAGTAAGCGGCATCGGTAATCCTGTGTCAGCGGATGCAGCGCAGCCATTTAATAATGAAGATGGCTCCTCCCCGCTGGCTTTGTCCCCATCGGGCTCCCGTCATTCAGCGCGGCTGCTCAGCGCTAGCAGTCTGAAGAGACACTGCCTGTCCCTGGCCTCTCAGTCCAACCCCACTTCTGGCACCAGCAACGCTACTGTCACAGGGTCTCCGTCAGCCACAGGTGCCACCTCACAGGAAATCAATATCACCGCCATCATCTGCTCCTCCTCCCAAATGTCGATGGTCACCTGCGTCAACGGGTTCAGGACCAACCTCTCGCCCAGCCACAACGGCAGCGCCGGCTTCTCCTCCTCCTCTTCCTCCTCCTCTTCTACATCCCCACCCTCTACCTCCTGCTCACAGGAAGCCCCCCATAAGCCCCCACCGCACAGAAGCCCCCAGCAGCTGCAGGAGAGCTGTCAGCTATCCTCACCTGCCACCTGCCTGCTGTCCCTTTCCTCCTCCTCATCCTCCTCGTCGGTGTCGTCTGTGGAGCCGGAGCAGAGCCAGGGGCTGTGTGACGAGCAAGGCTCCATGCAGCTGGGGCGTGGGGGGGCTGTTGGGGGAGGAGGAGGGGGAGGAGGAGGAGGGGGTTCGGATGGTTTGGGACTGCTGATGAGTGGGGTCCTGATGTCTGGAACGCTACATTCGGGGCCTGAACCTGGGGCACTGCTGGAAGGGGGCCAAAGACCTGGGGCTGCCCTAAAGCAGGAGCCCCTGGATGAGTTCTCACCCAGCGAAGATGAACTCTTTCAGCACCACTATCATCATCACCATATGAGTGGTCGCAACGGGCACCTTCATCACCCCCACCACCCCCCTCGACCTGCCATGCCTCCGCCCTACCACCTACATCAGTATGTGGGGCCGAGCTCAGGGGGCCTGCTACACCACCAGAGCCAGCAGACTGCACCGGCCTCGTCCCTGGGACTCAAACAGTCCTCTGGAGGTCCTCCTGGATCCCACGCTGCCCCAGACCGCGAAGAATTAGGAGCAGGATCGCTCTGCGATAAGCAGGTGTGTCGCTGGATTGACTGCAGCGCTGCATACGAGCAGCAGGAGGAGCTAGTGAGGCACATCGAGAAGGTTCACATTGATCAGAGGAAAGGTGAGGACTTCACCTGTTTCTGGGCCGGCTGCATTCGCCGCTACAAACCGTTTAACGCCCGCTACAAGCTGCTCATACACATGAGGGTCCACTCCGGAGAGAAACCCAACAAGTGTATGGTAAGTCATCAAGAGCCGAAAAACTGTCCCATGACCTCACAACAAACTCCAGTGGCCTCAGTCACCTCATTATCAGTTTACATCCCATACTTTTCCTACATGGTAAGGTGTTCATATTTGAATTCTTTTATACATACATTTTAAGGACTAGGTTTAAAAGATTAATTTTCTGATCAATTCAGTCTACATTTGGGTAAAGATTTTTTTCAATTAAATCCCAATATCTTAGTGTGTGTGTTTTCCCCTGGATGAATCAGTTCTCAGTCAATTCTTTCTTTTTTTTTTGTTTGTTTTTTGCTTCATCTTTAAGTTCTGTCAAATTCAAGCTGTACAGTTTTTAACTCTGCTCAGTGCCAATGATCAAAATGCAGAGAAAAAGATCATCAAATTGTTAATTGCCGTTATTTGTAGGTCAACTATAATTTCATTACTCTAAGTCTAAACAAACCTTAATGTAAACATTTTTTAATGATGCACCAAGTTAGAGGTTATCATGTGCACTTTACATCATTATTTCTCTGGGAATGTTTTTCAGATCTAAGCAAAAATGATCTTTCAATTGAACTCATGCCAAATTGAAACATTACTGAATTGAGTCAAATTGAATTGGGACCCTGTGAATTGGGATCATATCGATTCAGGAAATCAGTGGGGATCCCGAGCCCCAGTTCATTTGTTCTTTCCTTAGAAATATAAACATTATTCATTGGTTTAATATGGCTCTGGTTTGGTGCATAATTACAAACATCTGTTATAAATAGTTTTTTTGTTTGAATTCAATATAAGCACATTTCATACAACAGTGCAGTCACTCAAGAGGATTTTCCCTCAATAAGATACACATCCATCATGTCCAAAAACAAGACTGGCCATGCATCACTGCTGATTACTTTTCAACAAAATCTTTTATTTTGTTTTGCTTGAGAAACCGTTATGATTGTAATTCATGTATTTTTAGTGGAACATGTAAAAAAGCTTTTTTTTTTCCCCACTGAAGATGTGAGCTGCTGTTCGAGTAGCGAAGCCTTGTCAGTATAAATAGATTTGTGGTTGTATTCTTTACAGGTAAAGGCTCCAATTCCACAAGTCAACACACTAATCAATGTCAAACTGTCACTCCCCCGCGTCCCTTAGCAAATGGAAAAAGCCCTCTAACCCTAAGAATGATTTAGTCCAAATACACAATTAGTCCACAATTTGTGTAGGGCGAAGCCATGTTTATTTTCACGAGCACTGTGTTTTTTGAGAAGGGATTCAGATCATGAAAAGCCAACACATATGGTTAACATAACCAAACAATGCCTACACTTGATCCTTTTAAATGGGAGCTTTAAATGTTTAGCTGTCCCACAAGTATTAAGTGAATTGGCTTCATATCCAAGCCAAACATGAGGAGAAATGTAGTAGTCTGGAGAAGGGAGCCGCAGAGGGATAGTCTGCAACATTTGCTAGTCTTGCTCAATTCACGGTCTCACCAAAAGCCCCTGTCAGAAGCGGTCTTCTTCAAGTGTAGGAACCCATCCAAATCCTAATTATTGAAACACTGAGTCTGCAATATTCCTGCAACACCTGTTTTATCTCAACTCTTGTTTTTTCTGAGAAACAGATCTGATTCTTGTTTATTTTTGTAAATAAAAAAGATGGTGATAAAATTAACCAAGGTGACGACCTTTTAATAGAAATCAGAGTTTTATGGCACTTTTCTGTTGCGGCTGATGAGACATTCAGGTTGTTTCTGATACTTGAAAACAGACTGAAACCAGAGCGACACAGCCGACTGTTGCTGCTGTTCTACCTGCTTTACGTCACTTCAGGATATTAGTGTTTCTGCTTTCTTGGCTCAGCTTGAAGTAGAAATTTGGAAGTAATTTGCTGTGTTGTGCGTGCACCAACTGCTAATCCTGCTGTAGGAGTGTGTTGTATTAAAGGCTTTCATTTGTCTTTATTTGTTGTTTTTGGTTGCAGTGTCACGTTAATGCTGCTGTGCCCTTGCACGAACAGTAAAGTAATAATTATAATGATCGGCAGAAGAACACTCCAGAGATGTTTTGTATGAATGTGTCTCTGTGAAGGTGTGTGTGTGTGTGTGTGTGTTTGGAGATGTTTACCATATGTGAACACTAGAACAATTCGGCTCAGTGTGGATGAACCACTGGACTCTGTCTGCGGACATGAAGCACTGTGAAACTCTGCTACACACCCTAACCTCCTCATCACCCTGATTTCAGCCACACACACACACACACACACACACACACACACACACACACACACACCAAAATGTGTTCACAGCCATGCACTAATGTGAAAATAGGAATATTGTTTCCAGTGACTCTCACAATAGGAAGTATTGATTCAGAGCACTGTACGTTAGGCTGTACCACTCCTGCTCTTCCGACAGAACATAAACAGAAATGTGAAATGTTTTCAGGCTTGAATCAACACATCTAATCAGCAGGGATTGAATGTATGTTGATGTGGGAATTCAGAAGATAAACTTGGAGGGCCAGAGAAAATAAACACGCTTTCTGTGCGTATTTCTAACTCTGTTTGTGTTTGGGCATAATCTATATGGTAAGTACTATGTGCCTACTTAAAACCTTGTATCTGTGTGTCCAAAGGTAGCACCGGGTCCAACACTTTGATATCTTTTTGTCCATCGGATTGAGGGTCAAATGTGTTGTCATTTAATACCAAATTTCACTACCTAAGGAGTAAATGTCATTTTTAGTAATGACATTATGTCAGTGAACAAGTTGGTAAATATGCATATTTTGTTAAACCACCCTGTAGCAAACAGGGTTATATTTTTTGCTTCAAACTTGTTTTGAGTGTGCAACAAGGCAATACATTTGGACTCTTATGTGTGATTATTACCTTTTATTGTGGAAAATTAAAAAAAAAAAAAAAAAATCATTTAGGAATCAGTATCGAAGCTAAGGTGTTGGTGTCAGTACTCAGGCCTGTCCGAGGGTGAACATGCTCAAGTGTTGTATCTGTGTCCAAACCAAGTCCTGTCTCTTTTTTCGTACTGAGCTTCTGTACTTTTTGGCCACTTGTTCTGATGCCTCTTGTGTTTGTTGTGCTCATGCAATAGACAAAGGCATTCAAGAATTTGAGCAATTCGTATAGAGGAAACAGATGAGACATTCTGTTTTAGGCTCAAACACTGCAGCAAAAACCAGGGCTAATCCCTTTATTATCTTTCCAGAGGCAGATTCCAGCGGGCGCTCATGAAGCAGGGCTCTCCTCATGTCCAAACATAACACATCTCACTCCCCTTGCTCTCTGTACATATACACTCTATCTCTCTCTCTTCATACAGCTGCACAGCATTTGCTTCATGCTGCTTCTTGGCAGGAAAAAGTCATTATCACAACACACTAGTCGTACTCCGACCCCTGCGAGGGCCTGTCACCGTCTGTACCTGGCTAATATTTTAAGAAATTCCACACTTAAAAAAAAAAAACTAAGTTCCTTCCACATGTGTATGTCTCAGTTTGAGACTCTTTAAAAGTTCTAGTTTTTATGAAGTACGTTCGGTTCTCTTTCCTCCTTCAATTAAAAGCGGCCGTGGGCTGTTGTGTAGGGCAGGCGAACGCTGAGGGACACGGGCGAAAAGGAAACAGCATAATCTCTCTGCAATATCCTGTTGTGTTTCATGCCTAATTCGCTTGTTGTTTTAGTTTATTACATTTTTTTCTTGTGTCTGCATAAATATTAAAAATATATCCAGTGAGAGTAGCGCTGACATAGTCCCAGACTTTGATATTGTTCTGCTTCTCAGAGGTCGGTCCAGTGGATTTGAAGTGTCTGAAGGCTGGACTGTGTGAGCTCTGAAGGTCAGAAGAGCTCTGTGTAAACCGTGGAGGCTCTCTGTGTGGAAAGGTTTACACAGCGCAGTGACTTCAGGCAGCACCAGGGCCCTGTGCACTTTATTTGGTTTGTTTATTTGGTTCTTTATAAAATGAGTTATTGTTGGCATAGATGTCCTGGTCAGATCCTGGAGAAAACCCAAACCATAAAATAAGATTTTCAAAACAATAGTATGCTTTAAACATTATTATGTTGTGGAGGAATGATGATTGGAGCAGTGGTTAAAGGCATGAAAAATACATTTTGTAATGCTTCTGTATTTACTTGAAAAATGTCATGGCAGCAATTGATCAGAAAAATACAGTCATTTTAGAAATTCTAACAAAACACTGGTTAGATGGATAATATACTGCCAGTGGTTATTTTAATGTGTTGGGCTTAGATACAACATTAGGGTTTTCTTAGAATTTTTATTTTTGCATCTGGCTGTGTTTTTTTATTTATTTTATGTATTAAGCCATGCTCATTAAGTTTTATGTGAATAAAAGAAGGTTATCTTCATGGTGATTTATATCTTATTAACTAAGTTGAGGTTTGCACTAGATAGGAAGCATTTTATCTATTAAATGTAATTTTTACATGATTTAATTTTTTTCATATTGTTAAGGTGATGTAATTGTCAAATTGTTTACAAAAGACAATGGAAAATTTCCACATAAAAAGGTAGATTGACATATTTTTGTGTTTGTCATATATTAGAGCCAAAGGCAACGATGGAGAGTCTGCCCGCCATTTCACAATGATAAAACACAGCCAGCATTAGCTGCTGCTGTCCAAACACATGTGCAGCAAACAGACAACACCAAAACACACACAGTCACTGACACACTCAGTCAAACCACTTGTTGAAGGAAAGTTGGATGTTGAGGCCTGCTGGAAAAAAGTGTAGATCATGGAATTTCCTCTTTTTTTCACCGGTGTGAAACCAGCAAACATATATATTTAGATTTACTAGACTGATTTTTGGAAGAGAGTGGCGAAATCCCTCAGCAGCAGACGTTGAGACACAGCGCACAGACCGAAGCCAAAATGGCATGTGTTTTCAGGAGTAAATGGACTCTTTTGTGAGCAATCAGCTCAGACGCAGGAGATGAAACAGGGAGTGCCATTAGCTAATTAAAACTGAGGTTCTGCACATGACCCGACTTTTCCTCTGAATGCCGCCTGAAACTAGAGCTGTCTGGGCGCTGGGTGCGGGCGGCGAGTGACGTTGATATTAATGTGTTAGTACCCGTATGAGCCTCTGACACGCTGGCCTGTCTGGACCGTTTAGAGGCCACAACCAGAAGCTGGACCACTTGGATGCAAAACTACCTTTGGAGAAGATTTATGTTGATTAGATATCATGCACATCATCACCCTTTGTGCTATGGAACACTGTGCAGAGTGTCAGAAGTCCACCATTCATACTAAGTTAGAACTGAACACAACATTTCTCAATGAAACATTATGAGTTTAGTAACAATCCTCCTGCAAAACATGGTCTCACTGCAGAAAGTCAAGCATTTGTTTTAATCAGCAAGCAATGTTCAAGTTCTTGCATTATTTATTGTTCTGTTTTTACTCATCAAAGTCACAATCTCTGTAAGGGCCAAGTCATGCAATATAATAATAATAATAATAATAATAATAATAATAATAATATAAAGAATAATAATAATAATATATCATGCAATATCATGTGCAATATATATATATATATATATATATATATATATATACATACACACACACACACACACTGTATACTGCAAATAAAAGTGATGTCCCGATCTGGATTTTTTTGTTTCTGATCTGATTTTTTTTATGATTAGTTTTGCTGACACCAATCTGATACCAATATTTTTTACTATGAAATTTTGATTTAAATTTGGAGTCATTATTTCTAGGTTATTATGCTATTACATGAGATCACAATTGGGCCGAATGTGGAACCTGAACTGAAACAAGCACCTTTGACTCTTAATAACTTTAGTGTAATTTTTGCACTCTCCAAATTCCTACTGTGGGACAAATAAGAACCTTCAGCAGGCTGGTATTGGCCTGCTGAAGATAGGTCCGTGTAGGGATTATACGGGGGGGGGGGTTTCTGTGCCATACGTACCTCACAATGAGTATGAAAGTGAAACTAAAGATGCTTTACTAATGCCTCTAAGTCTCCCGCTGTCGTGCAGCTCATTTTCCTTTTCCCTACCTTTTGCCCCTCTTGCTGTCCCCAAGAACAGGACCTGGATCGGCCTAACCTCGTGACTAAATCCGATCCAATCCGATCTTCTAAAAAATGCTAGATCGGCAGCCGATACCGATCTTTAGATCGGATTGGGACATCCCTAGCAAATAACATTCCATAAAAAACTGTATCTGAAAGAACTGTTGTATGTTGCGGTTCCCAATCAAGACAATTATGTCATGTAAAAAAGCCAAAACATTTACTTCCCTGGGTCTCAGGAGGTTAAATATATATATAATAAAAAAATATAACAGTGATACACCATGAAACCACTAGAATCTTAAAACACCGTGACGTAAATATAATGCCCAGACACACACACACACACTTACCCATATATTACTGCTGTCTGGTTATTGTCCCAAAGTTTCTGCTTTTCAGAAACTAAACAAAACAAATGTTTGATGAATTAACGAGTTGAATGTTTCTTCTCATCGTCATGAAGAGCATGTTAATAAAACAATAAAAACGCCCAGAACTGGAGTAATAATTATTTGCATCCAGCAGCAACAAACTGATCAAAGCATCCGTTACATGCATGGAAAACCAAATGACCAACATAAAATATTATGTAGCAGCTCGGCCAGCTGGTTCATTTGCACATGTATCCCCTCCAGTATGGTGGGAGAGGAGAGCTGTATGGCTCATTTAAAGTAATCAGGGTCAATAGGCGAGAAAGGGCATTGATTGAGCATGTCAGGAGTAACTCCATGCTTAGAATCGGAGTCTGTAAAGTTGGCACAAATGCAAAGACTTAATCAGGTCTACATAGGGATTTAGATTCAACTTCCAGCCCATTATATAAAGGTCTAAAGCAGACTCTGGTACCCATTAAATAATCTCCTGAATTAACTTTGTCAGTCATTCCCACGGAGAGCAGGTCCGTCAGGTAGCTAGATAGTCTAATTTCTCTCTACAAACCCATAATCCCATCCTGTGGTCGTCCTCTGTCTTCCTGTCAGGACTGTTGTGCTGCTTGGCAGTGTGGTCGTCATGCTAATAGTAACACAACACTGTCCATATGTGATATTTGTATGATGAAACTGCTGGCGGACAGTCTCCGCAACTGATGTTTTGGCATCAGAATGAAAGCCCTGGATAGATGGATCTTGCTTGTTTTCCTTGTCGAGCAGGCCAGGCCAACTTCTTGTCAGGACGTTAAAGTTTTCCAGTCAATCTTTTGCAGTAATGTAGTCCAGTACTCTCCAGCCCCTAAACAAGACCCCTACTCCCCTCCCTGGTCTGTCCTCCTGTCTCTCACTATCTGTCATTCAGATGTGGATTCAGATCTGCCTCACAGTCGACACTTTCTGCACCTACAAAACCACAGCCTCCTTTTAAAAACAGCTATACTGGTTTTCCTAAATTGTATACAGAGGTAAATAAAGTTACTGTACTCAACATAAACCACCATAAGGAAAAACACTTTAGTAACACTTAATTTTCTGCGGTATTTGATAAAGAACATGTAGTGATATTGAATCATATTTTTACTGTCACATGGTTATATTTTTACTAAATTTATAGACTTTGAGATCAGAAATTTTGTAATGATTTCATAGACATAGTTGTTACTCTAAACAAAAACCCAATTTTATTTAAATGATTTACCAATTTATTTTTGTATATTATTGGATTTTTAAATAAGCTTTATCTTTGACTTAAAATTGGGAAATCGGGTGCAGGACTATGAATGAGAATCCAAAAGGGGCACAGAATGTAGAAATGTAATGTTTGTGACTTAAGTAGTGACTTAATAATAACAATAATAATAATAATAATAATAATAATAATAATAATAATAATAATAATAATAATAATAATAATAATAATAATAATAATAATTATACACAATTATATTTTTTTTATGTTGATAAATATGAATTAGCTTCTGAAGAAGATTAAAAATTAAAAATGTCTGAAAAACAATGTATTGTGGTAGAAAATTTGATATAATTTATGCACTGGATTTTTTACACATTTTTCTTAATTTTTTTGGTCCTTGTAACAAATTAATTGATTTGTCAGGGTAAATAGTTTCCCAGTTTTCTTATTTTAATGTTTCAAGTTTTGAGATCTTTATAATCCTTTTATAATCCCCACCGTTGTCAGAATGTACAACACAACAGTGTAACCCTGTCCTGTATGTGTCTCATCTGTACTGTCTGACATTTTGCAATTCCACTTTATTGTAGATATGTATATAGTCTGTATAGTTTTGATACTATTATTATTTAGTGTTGTTTATTGCACTTTATGCATGCACATTTTTTCTTGCACTTTATTCTGTTGCTGCCTTGACCATTGAATCAGTAAAGTCTAATCTAATCCAATCTAATCCAGTCTAATCTAATCTAATCTTTGACATTTTTACCTCAGTGATTACTTTTTCATTCTCTTCCTACTTCTGTGATGTCAGCAACAACAGGTTCGTTATACACCACCACATTTAACTGGGTTTTAGTATATTTTCAGATGTTCAGGTTATTACTAAATTATATTTTCATTTCTTGTTTACTAACTATGAAAAAGTGCCATGTCTTCAACTAAAAGTCTGGAGTTGCTGCTGTAACTCCAGATGTTTTGTGCTCATACTGGAGGTCAGGAAAAATCATAATCTTTTTCAGCCTGTGCACTTGTTGACATAGGATGAGTGCTTTAATAAAAACTGTGGTTTCAAGCTTAATAATATGTAACGATAAATAAAATATGGTGCACTGGATCGTGTGCAGGTAACAGTGAGCATCACGACCGAAATTAACACAAGGTCAAACGGCTACAGCTAACTTACTTTCAACCTCATAACCAGGTATCAAAGCATGCAGGATTTTCTACATCTAATTGCATTTGTCTGGAATGCAGTATTTTGAGTTTCCCCATTTCCTCAACATTTAATCACGCTCTGGTATCGGAAACCTGACGACCGAGGGCTGCGGCCGGTTATACATTGCACAGAGATTGTGTCATAATTGTGTCCCATCCAAAAACCTTAATCAGTTTAACCTTTCTACTGAGCCAGATCAGTTTACAAATACATGGGTGAGATGAAGTTTGGGTGTGTGTGTTCGAGGGTCTCCGACATGTTCAGGGGATGCAAACCTGGTTCGCATAGGACCAATGGTAAACAGTGTTGTGAGCCGCTCCTCTGGACCTTTTTAGACTCGCTTTTAGACTCATAAAACTTTCTCTGGTTTTCTGCGCTCAGTAGTAGTAGCTTATTGGCTGTATACTGTCACGGATCGTGTGCATTGTGGGGGCGTACTTAACCTTTTCTTTGCTACAAATATAGCCAAAGTATGTTTGTGGCGTTTTACGAAGCAAACGCATAACGGGTTCTTTCTCTTCTGAGACTACCAACCTGTCCCACTCCTCGTCTTTAAACACTGGCGTCGTTTTGTGCCCAGTCACAATCCGTGCCACAGCAGCCACTCTGCAAACACATCCACACACAGAGTTCAGTGGGTAGTGTGTGTGCTGTGTGTGTTGAGCAGAGGTAAATCTCTGAGAGCATCCAGATGTTTATTTATGTGTTTTGCTGACTTGTCAGTGTGGCATCGGGCACGGCAAAGAACTGAATCCAGAGCACCGTCTGCAGCTGCCCACCTTCACATCTTCCACCAAACAAGCAAACAAGAAGGACATTTATCCACACCGGGACCACTTGTACCTCAGGGCCACACCACAACCCAAGGAAGACAGTATCCCTCCACCCAGCCAGACCCACACTGCACCAGAGTAGATCTGCAGCTAATATATATGAGAAACTGAGCTGCTACTGTGCAAAATAAACACTAAGAGAAGTATGGATAAATTATGTAGCGAAAGACATGTTTACGTTTGGGGTGTCAAGTTTAAATTATGCACCGCGGTGTTCTGTGGTTAGAGTGCCGGCTTTAATTTGAATGTTTGAGAAAAGAAGTGAAGGCTGGTAGAAACGGAGCCAGATAGGCAGTTTAGCTCCACTGATGTCATCCCAAAAGGCGGCATTTTTGCCCTGAATTCATCACAAGGCATTATGCATGACAAGTGATTCGGTATGTGCTAAATGCGGAGAGCATTTCTGAAGCATTAGTAGAGTCCTTGCGCGCACACACGACTCCAGTGTTTGTTACAGGTCGGCCAAAGCTTTCCAACCCTGAGCCCTGTGTGTTTATACTGTCAAGACCTTCAGCCTGTTTTTAAATGCCCAACGCAAAGTGAGAGAGTGAAGAGTGATCCAAATGAAATGGTCCAAGTTGAGTATTGAGGCGTGGCTTTGTGGTGTTAAATGGCACATTTATCAAAACAGCGAGACTTGACCAAAACCGCGTCTACTGTAATGATTGATAATGAGAGAGATGAGGTAAATTAGGGGGAGAAATGGAGACGTGCACAGAACAGACCAAAAGTTTTGTCATGTAAGGACATATAAGGACACGTTACACTGCACCATCTAGTGTCTTATTACTTTGTTTTATGATAGTGTGACCCAGCAGAACTGGCACAACACTGACTGACATTTAAGCTGGGATTTACCTCTCCCCCGTAGAGTTTTACACCCCAGTGATCTCTAACTGTCTCCAGAATGAAGCCCTCTCGCTTTCTGTTCCCTTTAAAACATCTGTTTCACATTGAATCTGTTCAGCTTCGGAATTAGTTTAACATCGATGTAAAAAGGTTTATGCCGGGTTTAGAAGCAGATTGCTTTCGTTATTCAAGCAGAATTACAGTAGAAGTAAAAAGCCTTTAAGTCACAGCATATCCCTTTGTTTTTCTTTGTCCTTCCAGCTTCTCATAACAGCAAACTTGGCCGTGTCATGAAACAGCTGTCATCTAATCGCACTGCATCCTTGTCAGAGACAAACAAAACATCAGCAGTGCCACTATGTCAAAATTCAGATTTTCAAGGAATAAAGCCAAGACATTTAGATTAGGTCATGCATGATTGAAAGTACAGCCAGGAAATAACTATTGTATATGGGAAATATGTTGTATTGTAACTCGGCCTTTGCTCTAACTGGCAAATTGTTTGAGGTAAAGCGAGTACCAGGCTCGGACTCAAATTACCGCTAACATAAACATATGTCTGATGAGAAATCTGAGGGAAATATTCCATAAATGTGAAAACACTTACCGAAAAATACCAGTGAATCGTGGAACATTAGGACTTTTGCTTGTTGGCGGCTCAAGTCCATTGTAATTTCACAGGAATGAGGTGTGCTTTTGGGCTAAGTGAAATGTAAATGACAGTAGGCACAGACGTGTTACTACAGTTTGATGTATTGAATATGATAGAGATATCGAGATACTGAAATGTGATTTATTGAAATGTGAATGAATGTTGATGTGCTTGCTGTAAATGCCTGGCCCGTGATTGGACTTGACGTGGTGAATGTCTAGTACAGTCTGATTTATTGCAACCAGCCATATCCACATAACTGGAAACTGGACTCTGAAACCCACAGAGAGCAGAAAAGAACACAACATTGGCACACAGAGGAGTGAACAAATCGTGGGGCACCGTGGCACCTTAGTTGCACCACATTTCTCAGGCAGCTGCTTTTTTACCCAGAAGGCTTTGTGGTCTGGTTTCCCTCCAGACAGTTGCATAAAGCCACTCTCCTCCTCCCCTTCGTCCTTGGGCTTGTGTGTTGATCATGATGCCATCTTGACCTATTGTTTAATTTTACTGGCATGTTTTCTGTCTGAGAACTATAGTGCTTCTGACATCAAGGTATTTGGTTTGGCAACTTGCTGGGCTTCTGCAGTGCTTATTTGTTGTCATGTCAGAGTTATAGAGTTGCCAGTGTGTGCTATAGTAGGCCTGAGCCTTTAGACAGCTGTGTCAACGTCTCCTTTGTGTGGACAGCGGAGACAATGCCAAATAGGGACAAGGGCTCCTATTTTTTCCCTTATGCTGATACGAAATGACACAAAACTGTTCTTTAACGCAGGAACATTGTGACTTTAGTTTTTCAGTTTGTTAAGATTAAGGAGGATCTAATTACAGAAAGAAAATGCTGTTTGTAATTATGCTTTTGTTAGTGTCACCTGAAAATAACTGTTGTTTTCTTTACCTTAGAAAAGGTGAAGAAAACAACATAAAAATGCAATGACTTGTCTTTTTATGTGCCCTTTATATAGTCATTTTAATACGGGTATGAGCTTGGTCATGTTCCACCAGAATATCTCTCTGGTCACATTTTTGTAAATTCACACTCACAACATTACCACCTAAGAATTAGCTAAGGTAGCCCAGGTAACTTTTATCCCTATTGTAAAACAACAGTGAACGTAAGCTCAGCTAAAGTGTTGGCAAAATGTAGAGATACTGTCAGTCTACCAATGTCAGGACTAGCAATTCTATAGGCTACATGTCACGATATTACTGGTCACAGTTTAATATATTTCAGTACTTTATAAGTAAGGTGAAACATTGTGATTTTAAAAAAGGACAAATTTTAAAGTGTACCAGTATTGTTCATTTTTACGACATTAATTGTGCATTGTGTTTTACTTACAAGCAAGAGAGGCACAAATTCAGTAAAAAAATCACCATAAATACACCACACTGGACCTTTTTATTATGTGAATTACGTGCAGGGACAGAACCTGTGGGAGCAGCCATTGATGGGAAGAAGTGACGTACCTGCATTGATTCTGAAGTGATCGACTGCGAGTAAACAAGCAGCAGTCAGTGAGCAAGATTGAGGAGAAAACACATGTTCAAGAAGTAAATTATGGCTAGCAATTTTGAGGAAATGGGTGTAAATGTTTACCTATTTGATCCAGTAATGTGTCATCTTAGACTGGTGTCTGCTGCATGGGGTCAGTGACCAGTCCATCACAGCCCAGATAATTGGACAGATCAATGTGTCTGCGTCACTACTGTTTCTGGAACAACCCGTGAAGGAGGAAACATGTTGCTGACCATATCTGACAGACAGAGCAGTGACTTAGTACTCACACATACTTGACAACGGGCTATAATGAAAGTTACTTGATGGAACCGCTAGTATTATACAGGATCTTTTGAAATAGCTAGCAATGAAAATTCACTACAGGTAACCTTTAGTGCAGTGGTTCTCAACCTTTTTTGGCTCATGACCCCATTTTAACATCACAAATTTTTGGCGACCCCAGACATTCAAAATGGAGACTTTTTTTGGGCTAAAATTAATTTGTTTTTGATCATGTAATAGTTTGCTAAACTATGTTGCTAATAAACATTAATTTTAGATGACATTTAGTCTATATAATGTATATTATTATGGACGGAGGCAGAAAAGCCAGGTGTAGATTACTGCACAAAGGGAGAATTTTATTTTCCTTGGTCAGGATATGTACAGTCAGTCCAGCTTGGATTTACAAGGCTGACAATTAATACTGAACAAACAAGAACTCAAACTATGAATTAAGAAAGAGCTGCAGCATCTGAAACTGACCACAATGAACATTTGAAAGATAAACAGTACCACTGTGCTTCAGTTTCAGCTTCACAGTTTGTCATGTCTTTAATGTATTGGGATTGTCTCTGTAAACTCACCATATATTTTTTATTAGTAAGTTTTTTTATTTTTTATTTTTCTTTATTTTTATCAATTACTAGAAATTTCAGGCGACCCCATTTGAATTCCAGGTGACCCCACATGGGGTCCCTACCCCAAGGTTGAAAAACACTGCTTTAATGTAAAGTAGTATAAACATTGCATGCAAAATCTGAGTAAAATACAGTTTTGATAAAGATAGAGTACAGTGAGGAATGTGACATGCAACACTGTCAGTTACACTTTCCAGAGTCACAACTTCTTTTGCAGTCAGTGTGTTTGAAGAGGCACCAGGCAAAGCATCTGTGCACTTTTGACACATGATTATTCACTTGATAAAATCTTCTTTACTCAAACGTCATGATGCATCATACATAGATGATTGTTTTGCAATGTATTGCAAAATCTATTTCTGATGTGATGTTATGATGCCATCATTGTTTATGCCATCATTATTGTCAGGGTATCATAATAGTGTCAATAATGTCAGGGTATCATTATTGTCAGGGTATCATAATAGTATCATTATTGTCAGGGAATCATAATAGTATCATTATTGTCAGGATATCATAATAGTATCATTATTGTCAGAGTATCATAATAGTATCAATAGTGTCAGGGTATCATAATAGTATCATTTTTGTCAGGGTATCATAATAGTGTCATTTTTGTCAGGGTATCATAACAGTATCATTTTTGTCAGGGTATCATAATAGTGTCATGAGCTTATTTGTGATTTCAAACCCTACTCAAGTGTATATTCTTACACCCTTAATGGGCTTGTTCTTCCTGGAAACCACATTTAAAGGTAGAAAAAAATGCATCGACCTTATCAGTTTAACACTGAGTTGCTGTAAAGACGTTTGCATTTCCGTGTGCTCATAAAATTGTGCTGTTGGGTTTAACCTTCAGCATGAAATATTCCCCCAGCCACAGCATGAATCCACACTTAAACAGTACACACTAAAACACTTTTATACTGGTAGAAAACAGCTACTGGCCATGTACTTTGGCTTTCTAGAGTGATGCTGAGGTTTAGTGGTGGGCTTTTTTCTGTCTAGAGCATGAATGGTTAATGTCAGGATTTGCTGTCGGAGCAAGGGCATCTTTCCAGACCTGTGGCAACGACTAAAGATGCCAATTTCTCCATTACAGGCAGCCTCAATAGACCAAAATAAAATGCAGTCAGAAGATATGTTGCATTTTGAGTAATGCTATACAGTTTCTTCATACTTAAATGTACTTACTCTAAAGAAATCACAGTAGAATTAGACAAAGGTACTCAATTACTGTAAAAGTAGACTAAAAGAAGTAGACACCAGTTATTAAGATTTGTGTTATGTGTGAAAGAGGAAAAGGAAAAAGTGAAATAATTTGCCTTAATTACAGAAAACTTCAGTCAAACATAGAGGTGAGTTCACAGAGGGGGAAGAAACTGATGGATGATTTTAAAGGTCCAATAAAAAGATCACATTAGAACACAGGCCAATGATCACATTGTATTTCACATTATTTGCCAAATGGTCCAACAAAAGAGCAATAAAGTGGGTCAGTCAAATCTAATGTTATTGTCATTACTGGATCTATCATCCTTCAATTGCGCCAATATAAAATGCATGTTCAGGTATATAACACCCTATTGTGCAGAAAGAGGAAGAGGAGCTTATTGCCAAAGGGGGGTAAAAGAGAGAAGAGACAGAGCGAGCGGAGGCAGGTGAGAGTGAAAGGTGCTGGACAGATTGAAGCCCGGGTGTCAGTGGACGCCGTAGCTCATGAGCTCGTCAAACTGGATCCTGTATTGACTGCCAGTAACATCAGTCCAGGCGCCGGCTCGGAACACAGATCATGTTTAGGATTTTCATTGCGTAACCCCCCCTATCTGTCTTTTTCATGGCAGGGTCAGATTACGTGAATGGGTTTAAAATTAATGCCTTGATGGTTACTAATGGCTGTGGCACTGGAAGCTTTGTATCGCTCTCTAATTAGCCATTATAAACAGTTAGGATCGCTACCGAGTAGAAACAAACTGTCACGAGACAAAGTTCTTCTAGGAGGGAGGTCGCGGGATCACGTTTCCTCAATAAAACCAGCAGCCATACTTTAGATTTTCAGTAACTTACATTTTATTCCTCAGTCCTAGTTATTAACAAATAAATCTTTATGTGTGCTATGATACTTTGATCTTAATGCTTTTTATCTTTACCAATAAATGATTGGTTATTGGTGGATTATTGGTACATTACTGTAATGTCATTCAAGAAAACTGTCTTAGATTTATTATTAAGAAGTATAAGAAAAACAAATAAGAAAATTCATTTTGTAAATAATAGCATGATAACTATATCCCTGAAATCGAGTTCTGAGGGTATAATGGTTTTACCCCGAATGCTGCCACCACTGCTGGATCTGCCCCCACCAGATATCCTTGATGTGAATGCGATAACTAGGACAGATTTGGTTGGATTTCTTCTACCTTGATAATCAACGTAGGGGACCCCTAGTGGAAGAACCCTATCGATTTGAGCTTCTCTATGAGTATTATAAGTCATCCAAATGGGGGCGCTTTAGTTGAAAATCAGTTTTTTGGACATAAATCAAGCAATAATAGGCCAATTGAGATAAAATTTGGTTCATATTGATCGTCTTACAAATGTCCATTTTCTGGCTACCATCCAGAGTTCATATGGTGTCATTTTCATTCACTACGTGGAGTTTTGTGGGAAAAATTGGTTCTCTGACCATTTTTCTGCCACTATCAGGTCGATGTAGCTCAAATTGAGTTCATATCAACTGTCTAACAATTATTGTGGATAGATTTATATATAGCAGAGGACTGGGGGGATTTCAAGGATATACCCTTACTGTTGGCCCCCAACAGCATAAGCCTTGTTATTCATTACCCCGCCCCCCAAAGGGGAGGCGAGGGGTATTGTTTTTGGTTCAGTTTGTTTCTTTGATGATTAACACTTTAACAGCAAAACTATTGGTTGAATTTATGCCAAATTGGGTTTACAGATTGCCAGTGACCCAGAATAGATGTGATTATATTTTGGGAAAAGTAGATCAAAGTTCAAGTTTTTTAATGAATTTATGAAATCTTTTTTTTTCCCCATTTACTTGTAATGGCCCAAAATTTGTGTATGCTGTCTTTGTCTATGCTGACATCAGCACACATATAGACATAATGACATCAGCTGGATAAATGCCAAAATAAGATAAAATACGTGCGAGGGCTGGGGTTTGTTGCACCTGGCACCAGTTGTTTGATATTAATTTTGATATTTATTTTTTAATAAACTTTTGCACAGGAATATCAGCAGGGTTTCTGTGGATGTGGCTGGGTATTAATAGTGTCTTGGCTTTGATACCGGTTCCTAAACAATTCTTTTTTCAATACCAGTTTTCTTTCTATTGCCTCTCTCTTTAGTCTTGTGTTTCAGCTCTGGCAGCTCACCTCTCAAGTCAGTTGTACAAGATAAAAATAAACCTGACTTAAAGTGAATCTGTGCTTGCATGCACTGACACTGATGAGATACAATCCTTATGTTCTGAAATTTGGTAAATATTTTTGATAATCAGATGTAACATTGGTATTCAGTTATTATAAAAATGTAGACATTTTCTCTGCAGCCCTGTTTGTGGATCCTTAAAACATTCCTCTAAAATCCAATAATCTGACGTACAGGCCTTAAAACGTTATGATTTCAATAGCCTAGGACTTAAAGCTGATTGGATTTAATGCAACAGAATCTCTTCTGTTACCCAGTGCTCTACTGTTCACACCGGGATCATCATCTGAAATCCAGCCCCAGTGCAATTGGACATGAAATATGGTTCAATGTATTCAAGCCTTAAGAAGGCCTGAAAAGTCACATGTTGAAACTTGTGGAAATCCATAACTACTGATGTCTTCAAACTGGTGCCACTCTGATCATGTTCCCACTACGTACAATACATATTATATTTGGTAACATTTTAGAAATAACATAGTTTCAGACACACAGTGGTTACAAAAGAGCTAAATGTCTTCAAAGATTGTAAAATAAATTAATTTATTAATTAGCTAAAAAATTATAAAACTGACAGTCTTCAACCCTAGTGCAGGGCAGTAACATGTGGACGTCTTCCATTTATAGCACTCGTAGTGGACTAAATTCTAAAAGAGGCTGTAGCTCTACATGTGTTAAGTGTGTCTATGAATATGGTTTTATGGTTTCTTGACACCATGAGAAGCAAAGTAATGAATATCTTGCAGCAGCAGAGGAACTAGACAGCAGGTAGATAAGAGTCTCTGCTGTCCCTGTGTGATAACACACTAGACATATTATTTTCCACTCAGTGCGGTCCTTCTCTTTGAGAATGTGACCCTGTTTTCCTTTTTCCTTCAACCTGGTGAACTGGTAAACTCCAGGCAGCCCAGTTTAAGAGGAAATCACATCTTAGCTCTCTAATCTGATGCAGGGCTCCAAAGCTGGTCGACATTTGAATGAAGGCCTCTGAATCACAGCAGGTTAAGTGCTTCCATGAAGCCTCACCACGTTGTTGTGCAGCCAGGTCTGTGCTGTGCCAGGCCTCCACCGCAGGAGCAAGGGTTCAGATCCATCACTGCACTTCCTCCTCAATCTCCACCAAACAGTCTGTGAGAGGAACAAAACAGCTGGACGGGCTCATTATGTGAGCAGCCTCATTTAGTCATCATAGGAATGCTTCCTGTTGTGCCATCCACATAGTTTATAATCTGGCCCCAAAACTATTCAGGCATGAGTGCAAAATGGCTGTTAAGAACAATTTCTTTAGTCATTTACATGACTACTTCCTCCCACCAATTTATCGGCTGAGCTCTCACTCTGCTCGCTTGTTCATTCGCATCTGGACAACACTCCCTCAGTTTTAGTCATTTTCTGTATATACTTATATCTCATCATTCATAAATCAAGGCTTCTCAAAAATTGGGCAACAGGGAAAAAAGATGCTTCAATAAAAAACAAATTAAAAGTGTGTAAATTTATCTCTGTCCCACTCTAAGAAAAAATGGTATCTTTGATTCAAATTAAATCCCTATTCACAACAGATGAGGCTGGCTGCTAAAAGGGTCTCGCTTCACTGTGGAAATGATATGTGTAAACTATGTAATGCGAATGTTTCAGCCAAGCTGTGTTTAATTTTGTATCCTGACGAAGCGCATGAGAAACCTGCCTCTCCTTAGCTGTCTCGTTGAATCATATGGATATAATTTCATCCATTTACGTTTTTGTGCTCTTTGCTGTGGTTGCCACAGGGCATTTGGAAGCAGGCAGATTAAATGCACATGTTCCTCCCATCCGCAGCCGGGGCACTCAGCTCCGCAGCCTCCCCTCCGAACAGATCCTGAAGTGTTGGTGGTTTTCCTTATTGGTCAGAGCAGAGAAAGGCACCTTGTGATAAACTAACTTATTCCAACTCAAAGCCTTTTTTATATACTCATGAAGTTAGAGAGGCTGCTTTTGAGCATTGGCACTTTATTACATGTGTTTCCTTTTGCCACCAAAACTCTGCCCTTCATCGTGTCTGTCAGGCTTGGCAGTGAAGGAGCCTGGATGTATTAAGTCAAACTAATCACAGCGGAAAACCAGTAGAGGCTGTAAAGCACCGAGGACCTTTTTTTTTCTTTTATGGGGGGCCTCTCAACATGAGTAATAGTGAATTTCATGCTAGTTAGCAGCCAAACAGTTGAATCTCACCTCATCATCATTAGTCAGAGGCCTGATCTACCGTTATCCTGTAGGGACGTAATATAGGCCGTACATCAGAGGTGGACAGAGCCACTGTGATGTCACCTGGTGGGTTTTGGACTGGCCTGTTGAAGCCAGGAGTTTGCATTGTTGCAGGTGCCATCTTGATGCCAGCAGTGACCATATTTGGACAAAAGGGTGGGGCTTGGGAGTGTGAGATGTGATGGGTGAGCTAATGCTTGCTTAGTAAGACAGTAAAACGGTAACCTTCATCACATACTTGTCTAATGAAATAATTTTTTGATGGTCTTATTACTGTAACCACAACAGTGTTGGGAGTAATGCATTACTTTTTGCCGTAACGCAGTAGTGTAAGGCATTACTAACCAGTTTTTAGTAATATTTTACTCAGTACATGTTCGATAGGGCTTATGTTACAACACACTTTTCGCCCATAATTTGGTTGCTCAAATGAAAAACAAAAATACCGTAAGACCGTGATATGTTAAGGAACCAAAAATATGTCAGGAAAGTTCTATTTCCTTTTGGTGTTCAACCAATGGATGAAGACGGCAGAAGACAGTATTGGCCACATGGACGTATGCTCATTACTAACCCTAACCCTGCTTTACAGAAGCTAGTTAGCATGTGACCAGCAATGACAAGGTAAGCTAATGTTTCTATGACTAGACAGAATTCTTTATCGATTGCGGATTGAACTACTGGTGTCCTCGGTGCTGTGCCCCCTGTTAAATGTAAAATATTTTAGAAATGCAAGTGTTCCTGCTGGGATTCGAACATTGTAGACCGTAGTGTTACTTACTGAGCTATACGTCGACGTGGCTCAAGGCTCTTCTATCTCTTGTATTTGGGGTGGGGGGGGTGGGGGGTCTACACCCCATTCATGAGGACTTTGTATGTAAAGTAATACAGGAGTCATGTAATGTATTACAATTCTGAGACAGTAGTATTGTAAGGTAAGGAATTACTTTTAAATAACAGTAACAAGTAATCTGTAATGTATTACAGTTTGGAAGTAATTTGCACAACACTGAGCACAACTATGGAGTGATGATGCGATATTTTCCCAGACAGTTATTGGTCTGTGAAATTCTCATACTGCTGCTATCTTACTCACATCTGTGAGCCCCAGAAAAGCCATGTTCTGAGAAATCCTGGAGCAAATATAAGTCTAGTAGGTGATGATCTGTGTCTGTGGAGACGAATCTCCTTGGAAAATGCTTTCCTTCTCTCAGATTCTCTCCTTCACCATCTCTCCTCTTATTGAAGCTTTTAATCAGATTCCTGTCCTACATGTCAGCAGCCATATTTTTCTCCAACACCCATAACGGCTGGTTTGTTCCCATCATGTGCAGCTCCTGCAGGCTGCTAATGAGCCGCTGCATGTGAGGAGAGCCGTACACTACTGCCTTTTAGCCCTGACACTGTTTAGCCTTTTCGCTGCCAGTCAGGAGTCATTTCCCATGAAGGCCTCAGGCCGGGCCGCACCTCCACCAAGCTGCATGCTGGGCCCATAATCTGTCTGTTGTGATCAGATTCCTGTCCACCCTTTCAACCCACTCTTGCCCCCTTCAGCCATGTCAAGACCCCGCTGTCATCCCCAATGTTTACCGAGCTACTGACCCCCCCCTCCACTCAAGAGTGAGATGGTGTCAAACGGGGCTCAAATCCCTCCGTGGTGCTCTGCCTCTCCCTTCGTGTGGTGATCTGCCGGTTTACCTCCGATTTCAGAGAGGAAAACTAAACATGTTTAAAGCAATTAATGTGATTAGTGCTGTCTAAACTGTTTTCATAGATAATATCAAAGGTGAAATCAATCCTGTGTGGTGTCAGAAGCCACCAAAACTATCTGTTTATACCACTTTAACCTGTGTGTTGGTTACCCTCTAAATAGTTTTCCTATTTCAAGCAACCTCACATAAAGTACACAGGGAATACACTGGTACATGTCATTTTAACTTTAAATAGCACCTTTTAGTTTGTTGGTTCAGTAGGAAATTACACCTAGAGTTACAATGATTAATTGATGGACAGAAAAATACTAAACTTTCACTGGTTGCAGCTGCTCAAAGTTAAGGAACTGACACTTTTCTTTGTTATATCTAACAGTTTTCTAAATATTTTGGAGTTTGGATTGGTGGCATTTGACCTGTTGCTGGTATAGTGTTGGAAGGCCTTAGAGTCAGATGGAAAGTAGGCTTGGCTATAAGTTTAGAGAAATGTGATCACTGATTTTTTTCCTGTTTTCAGAGCCCTTAATATTATATTATTCTTCACACAATGGTTAAATACATCGCTATGGGAAATTATATTTTTTGTGGCTTTTTATAGCATTTTTTAGGATACGCTGCTTAATTGACAAATCTGCATAATAATGTCTAGACTCAATAATATTCTCAGTTCTACACTTTGAGTAACACCAGTAATACTAGATGACTGGCACTGCATGGCTCAAATATTTGAAACAGGTATACGTCTTTGATATTACCTGATCTCTCATGGACCTGTCATTTTAAGCAGATTTGGTGATTTAACATATCTTTGATGGCATAAAAAAAAAGAAAAGTCCAAAAAACATTCTGTTGATTTTATCACTTCATGATGTCTAATAAAATAAACTAATATGTCTCAGTCACTTTACACCAATACAGGAAAATAAGCATAAATAAAAGCACATGCAGACGTTCACACAAGAAAATGGAAAAAGTAGCACTACATGCTCCAAATACTCACACTGAACTCACTTGAAGATGTCATTTGAACCAGAAGATTGGCCGCTCTAAAATATCCTACTGTAACATAAAATTTTTCATGCAGGGTTCTGGGTAATGTCCATGGTTAGGGAGCACACTGGCTATTGGTTTCCCAGCAGGCAGGAAAACCTCATACTCAGCCGCCTGTGAGTCCAGATCCCAGAGTAATAACATGCTCTACACGATTAACACGCTTCCCTCCACGGACCCCTAACTAAAATTTAGCCTCAAATTTGTATTGCGGAAAAGAAAGCAATGAAAGAGTGATTATTCCCTTATACATAAATACACACGTTTGGCACATCAATAATAGGCGTGTTTGTTTTCCAAACTCAAACGCTCGGCGCCGTGTTTCAGCGGCCAGCATGGACCATGTCTGTCATGACTACTACGCCACTGTGGATGTTCCTCTGCTGAGATTTTTATTAAACTTTCCCACCCTCGCTGCTTCTCTCATTTCTATGCGAAACATTTGATTGGCATGACTCAAGAAAATTATATTTCCGCTGTATAACATTGTGTGACATTTTAAGATGTTTTCCATGACTGCATGCTAAACCCTGCACAGTTTGTGTGTGTGTGTGTGTGTGTGTGTGTGTACTGATGAAACCTGGGTGATATTTTTTCTCACACCACATTCCAGTCCTCTGCTTCATCATGGGTTTGTGTATTTCTCTGCAGTCGAGAGGTCACATTAAACATTTTTTATGCCTTTTCTTTATTATGTCTCATCTTCAGTCCAAACATAACTGATTAGATGCTGAGGTGGACGAAGTATTCAGAGCCTTTATAGCAGACGGTGAAAATACTCCACTTGGCATTCAAAAACTGTGTTAGCAGCAAAATGTACTAAAGTGGAGAAGTAGACTTTGTGCATTAAAATATTCCATTTCAGTGTTTTACTACTGTTTAATGTTTTTGGATTCATTTTACTGCCGTAGATACTATAGATTGACTTTATAAACTGATGGTTGTTTAACCCATAAAGACCACTGGTGACCAAAATCATCTACTGATTGACATATTTAATACCTGTTGAACCACTAATCCTAATACATGTAAATAATTAGTGTAAAATGCAGTTTTTCATCTTTTCATGGTCATCAGATATGACCCATTTGGATGTTAAGAGGCTCTGTAGTGAACATAGAAACACCGTCATCTTCTACAAAATCAATTCACCAGTAAAACCCATGGAATTGGATCAATGACAGTGAATTGACATACTTGTTTTATGTTCATTTAATGATATATTTTGCTGAACAAGTCAGTTTTTCTTCAGTTTTTTCTGTTTTGATATAATAACCTTTGAATTTACTCTGAGTTTTCATGAACATCTATATGATCTGTGAATTAAATATAGGAAAAGACATGATTTATTTACAGAGGATAATATTAAAATAAATGGTGATAAATCACTCAAGAAAGGTTAAATAGAGAAAACAAATTTGGGAACTGTCACAGAAGTAGCACTGGGTCTTTATGGGTTAATCTACAGTCATATGTTGCATTCTATAAAATCATCATGTGTTTATGCATTACTTTGGTCTGCAACTAAATTATTTTCACTGTTTGTTACCATTTAATCTGTCAATTATTACCTCAATACGTAGTTTAGTTGCAGGGTGTCCACAGATGCTTAAAAAGTCTTAAAAGGTCTTAAATGTGATTGTCCTAAATTAAGGCTTTAGTTATCCTTAAAATTGTTAATTGATCCTTAAATCAGGCACACAAAGGTCTTAAAAATTCCACAGACAAAATAAATGATATTTCTCCATTTGCTTTGGAAATTTTTGCAAAGAACTTGTCAAAAGTGTTTATTTTATCGTAACAGAGACAGGAATGAGTGGAGACACCAACAGTCATTTATGGCTGGAGGGGTTCAGGTTCAACTTCAGCAGCTTGAGTCTCAGTAGCTGAAACGTTAGTCATGGAGAAATGGAAATGTCCAGCTCAAAACAATAACTGTGAGGTCCTAAATTGGTCTTAAATTAGATTAAAAACGACTTGAAAAATGTCTCAAAAAGTCCTAAAATTGGCTTTCTCAAACCTGCAGATAACCCATGTTGTTTGGGGATAAAATATCAGAAAATAGAGGAAATGAATGTCTGGTGTCAACATGATTCCCAGATATCAAACAGATAATATTAATGATTACAGCTGCAGGAGCCTGAATCACAGAATAAAATGCACAGCTCCCCTCTGCTGCTCTCTCCTCTCAGTCCAAATGAATAACTTAATATAAAGATACATGACTTGATGTTATTTAATGCTGTTATAAAAAAGTGGAACCACTTTCCTTACCTTGTGCATTAAGACATGGAGTAGAGTCTGATTAGGTATTGATAACTACAGTCATCAATCTCATATCTGTCTAAAACATGTTTCTGAATAAAAACAAACCTGTGTTATGTTGTAAATTAAAGGATAATAGAGTAGATGTGGAAGTCTCTCAGAACACTCATGTTTCAATATGCTGAAAGGGAATTATGGATTTTTTTTGCCAAGGGATATTAAAAACTATCAAGAACTGCAGCTATCAAGAACAATTTATCAGTTATCAGCAAAGTTGGTGATGAATTTACTAGTTGACAACTAATCTATTAATCTTCTCCATCTTAACGGTCTATGTGTTAATTTTTGTTAGTGTCATATGAGAACCATGCCCTAACTTTGCATCAGTATATATTTTTTTGAAGAATGTCCTCATTCTATCAATGTACACTTAATCCTTTATTTTACCACAAACCATCATAATCAGCACATTTCAATGAAGAGGATGCAAAATGGAAATGTGAATCATAATTAAAGATGTCAGACAGATGTAGTAGAGTAAATCACACAAGCACTAATTTACTGATTTTAGTACAACACAGACATAATACACAAGTATTATACATAAGTTGAATAGAATAGAATAGAATAGAATAGAATAGAATAGAATAGAATAGAATAGAATAGAATAGAATAGAATAGCCTTTATTGTCATTGTGTGTACAAAGAAATTATATTGCAATGAATGAATTAATTTTCTGATGAGGTGCAGGACTTGTTATCTCCCACCATGTTTTTTTAAAGCAGTACATTTGAGTATATGTGCACAGTGTTGAACTATGTTGAAACTAAATTTGTTTTTGCAGTGGTTAGGTTATTTAGTTAAAAAAGCATCATTTTTTGTTTGCATTCCCTTCTCCACAGACTTCAGGAGGACCGGTGTGTTGTGTATCGTACCTAACTGGGCAGATTAAGACTCTCTGAAACAGACACACACACACAGATCAGACCAGTCACCGAACACGGCTCTACCATGACAGGCTTAGGTTTCGTCTATATTAAATGGAGGCTTGGTGAATAGAAGGCCCTGCCTGTGTTGCGGGAGTGAATGAAGGAGGCCACGGATGAGCATTGAGCCCAGATGAAGCTGAAGGCCCATTAGAAGAATGGTGTCAGTCTCTCCTTCGCCGTAACCCGACCTGTTGTCAGTCGGCTTCACTAAAGGTCACTGTACAATGGACAGTAGAGACCGCAGCACCGCTCTAACATTTAATGGATAAAGTTATATTTGAACTGAGGCGTCTCAGCTCTTTACAGGAAATTGGTTTTGGTTTGGACTTGAGGGTGGGGAAGTGTTGTGGTTAGTTCAGGAGTGTGTGACATTCAGAAAGAAGCTCTGCATTTAAAGGTTAGAGTATCCAATTGCATTTTGACAACACATTTATAGTCGGATGACTTGAATAAGTAGAGATAAATGTGCAAAAGAGACATAAATGATGTGAAGAAGCCCACAGTGGCTTGTATGGTTTTGTACAGAAAATAAATATTCATCATAAACAGAAGTATCAACATATTGTGAAATATTTTTGGAAGCTTTTTGTTTTTATACATATGTTCCTGTACTTGGATTTTGTATTATTTAATCATACCTTTTTTGTATCATTAATTTTTTTTATTTAAAAGCTATATTATTTTTTACCTGTCCGACAGGGACAATGTAATTGTGTTGCTTTGTCAGTAGGTTTGTCTGTCTGTCAGCATGATAATAGAAAGCATAATGTGCGCGCACTTGAAAACCCTCAGCCTGACTTATCAGGTGTACTACTGCCCCCAGTGGACTGACTTATTAGTGCATGGCAAAGTTTTTGGACGGATGGACGAACAGACAACCAACTGATGACAGTACCCTGCGACCAGTGTGGCCGAGGGTAAAAACTACTGCAGTTAAACAATGTTATGTGGACCTGCTTCAAAATGATTGTTCCATGCCCTGCCTTTGCACAAAATTCACAAACATTCTGTGTAGTTCAAATTCTGTGTAGTCAGAGGTTTAGATTTCAGGAGGTAATGAAGGGTATGCATGGGCATTTGTCTCCCCAATAAGTCGAGGAACTTTATTTTGTTTCACAAGGTCTCATTGTTAGATTTGATCAATATTTTACATGGATAAAATGTGTTGTTGACCTTCAGTCAGTTTCAATCATTGGAAAATCCTCCCAATTTGAGGATGTGCGAAATAGTTGGAGCATTCAGCTGTACTATAACTGAGCTTTTAAAGTCTAAGGTTTTATAGTGAATGTATGTTGTAAAGAAGTTACTTTGAAATGACAAATACATAGATAGATATTTGAGATCAATATAGAACACCTGTTATATTCTGTCTTGTTATACATTGTCACCTAGTGCCTAAGGTTTGCATTTCCTTTAACACAAAAGCAGAAATAAATAAATATTTACTATAAACTGACCAAAAAGAAGCATAAGTTGATGCATTAAAATGAAAGTGTTTGATTCTGAAAATCGGCTGGTGGAGGAACGTCAACATTTAGCCGGAATCTCCCAGAAGAAACAAACAGAATTTACACTAAAATCAAAATCAAGAGTTGAAAGGACAGTTAAAAAAAATAAACAACAAAAAAAACTTGGGTTCAGTTACAGGACATGAATCTGTTCAGCAGTTTCACAGCTTAATTACACTTGGTACAAAAGATTTCTTATAAATATTTTTTGTAGTTTTCTCTGATAGTAACACAAACCAGTGAACACAATAGCAGTACAGGACTCTAGATCCTTAATGCAGGTATCCACCCTTCTCCATTTTCACTGGATATGGAGGATGTTTATGTTGAGATAACATGTGAAAGTATGCATTTCTATTTCCTATGGTATATAGTTTTCATGTGATCAATTTTCAACACATTCTTTGACAATACACACATGCAGTTTAACAGCTTGACTTTACCCTTGTTTTAATGTGTCTCCTATTGTAGCTCTGTTGTCTTTGTGCTCCTCTCTCCATCTGTCATGTTCTCTTTTTACTCTTTTTACTCTTTTTGCTGTGTATACAGTTCATCCAGTCATGTATCCAAAGTCCTCAGATAGATCGCAGAAAACTGTACAGAGGCTGTGTGTAGTGATGTCAATGTGCTGCTGAATACCTTAATGCACGGGTGTCCAACATGTGGCCCGCAGGCCAAATCTGGCCCGCCAAAGGGTCCAATCCAGCCCGTGGGATGAATCTGTGAAATACATAAATTCCACTTAAGATGTTAACAATCATTGTAGTTCAGGTTCCACATTCAGCCCAATTTGACCTCAAGTCAGTAAAACACAGTCAGTATTACAGATCAGGAAAATACTATCATAATGATCTATAAATAATGACAACTCCAGAGTCTTCTTTAAGTGTAAAAAAGGAAAATTACATGAAAATATTTACATTTACAAACTATTCTGAAACTGACAAAATACGAACCCAAAGCATCTTAAGAGAAATAATGTTTTGTGTATTAGTAGATCGCTGTGATCTGTAAGTTTTAATTCACATGTGTAAATAATAAACTGAGACGTATTCTTAAGTTTATTTTTATTCATGTTATTCACATTTTTTGAGGGATATTTTGTAAATGTAAACATTTTCATAATGTAATTTTACTTTTTTTTCATCCTAAAACATAGAGCAATGTTTGGAGTTAACATTATTTAAAGGTTTTTATGTTATTATTTTACTGGTCCGGCCCACTTCAGGTCATATTGGGCTTAATGTGGCCCCCGAACTCAAATGAGTTTGACACCCCTGCCTTAGTGGATTTAATAATATGAGTCCCATTGCAGTATGCCGTCTATACTACTGTCTACCAACACACTCAGTGACTCTTTACGCAGCAGCACTCGTGGGGGGTCTCATCAGGGGCCGTCTCATCCACCAGTTGGCCGTATTTTCTGCTTAAGAGCAGGAGTGGATATGCGAGAAGCCTCATGAATCATTCACATGTTAACAAATCTGTGGTGTTCATTGGCTGAGTGGTTGGGATCAAATGGGCCAAGCTGGGTCGGATATGAGCTTGTTTACAGTCACTGTCACTTGTCAGTCTAACGTAGCATACACAGCAGAACACTTATCTCGCACTATGCATTACAGCCCATTTAGCGCTGCGCTACGGCACACTCCAGTTTCCCCCGCAATTTAGACCGGCCTCGAGGCAGGTGTACTTGCATGCTGTCTTTCAAGTGAACCTGGTTTTCAACAAAGGTCCCTGGATTGGGCTGAGTAATTTAAGAGCTACGGAAAAAATGTTCAAGATTATACCACCCATGTTCTTAAGCAGCATCTCTCACTTTTCCATGTCTGAATGTGTGGTGTAGAGTGAACTCCTCCAGCTGTGTGAGTGATCAAGGCTCTGAGGGAACGAGTGGGACGGTTCCTCTCTGACTCAGAGATGGACACGTATACAGAACCCACACTGTAGCAGAATCCATCAGCTTTACATGGACTGATTTCTGTTTTTTTTCTGTGTGTGTCTGTGCATGTGGGTGTTTGTTTATTTCCATGTGTGGTCCTGTGTGTACCTACCTGACTGTGGTGTCTGTGTGTGTCTGTGTGTGTGTGTCTTTGTGTACGTGTGTGTGTGATGCCCGTTCTCCTCCATAGTTCGAGGGCTGTAACAAAGCGTTTTCCCGTCTGGAGAATCTGAAGATCCACCTGAGGAGCCACACAGGAGAGAAGCCATACCTGTGCCAGCACCCCGGATGCCAGAAAGCTTTCAGCAACTCCAGCGACCGCGCCAAGCATCAGCGCACTCACCTGGACACGGTCAGCAGCTCAGCCTCACCTCCCAATGAGGAGATTAATGTTTGACCTGCTCCTCTCCAACACTTAGTCTGCAACACAGGGCTTTACATTATGGACTAGAAATATTAATGATAACGATTATGATAGACGTTATTTTGAACATAATTAGGAATACAATATAAAGCTGAACAAAAGGAAAAAGAAATTACAATTCAAACAGAACACTGAATACTGAAGGTAATAACCCAAAAAAAAAAAAAAAAGACACACAATGTACAACTATTTCATTGTCGTTCTTTAACAACACTTTATGTCTGAAATGGAGTAGGACGAAGCTGAACTTGTATTGTTCGACCTCAAATTTATACAACTCTACTAATCAGCTAATGCATACAGTCCATAATAACAAGTATGTTGGCATATTTTCAGAAACTAGAACGTACTTGATGCATAGTAGTGATTCGATAGTGATAGATATGCATAGTGATAAGATATGCAGAAGTAATAGCCTGAGTAATTTTAGCCTAATTAGTTTGAAAATGGAAAATTGTTAATTGATATTTTAATTCTAGATGCTGATTGGTCAGTGACAGTGTTCAACAGTCTCTTATCTCTGTGTAAAACTGTGCCCAACTTGGGCTCAGACCCAAAAATGGATCACTTTTTTTGTACTGGGTCACCATTTGGCAGAACAAAATACACTGTTGTTTATAAAGTAATAATTTTTTTTTTTTTTTCAGACGCATTCCTCTTTTTATTCCTATTTATCAGTAATAATTAGGTGCAATGATGACATAGTGAGTCCCAGTTATACATTATCAAGAAAAAAATCACATTGTCACTATCATTTTGTGATAAAAAATATTTTATTCCTGCTTTATGGACAACAGTGTATATAGCAGTAATATGATATGGAAATGTATTTTCTTTACTGAAACAGAAAAACAGCATTCTCTGGGAGAGTTTATATATGTTAACCTTAACAGAGGGGTGTGAAACTAATAGGAGAGGTCTCAGTTGTCAAGGACACAACAAGATAAAAAATAAAAAAAAATTCTACAAAAGATAAAAAGACAAAAGTAATTTACAAACGCTAGAACAAGAATGCAACACTATGCACCTGACATAAAAGATAAAAATTATGTAAAAGATGCAACAAGTTGAAAACAATGTAAAAACCACAACTAAAAAATTCAGAGACAGTGAAAAAGTAAATACAAATGTGTTTTGTGTCCCAATAAGACACATTCTTCTTTGGGTCTTGAACTAAAAGAGTTTGGGAATCACTGGTATAAAAAAATTGTTCTTAAATTATATGATGTTCCAGCTGTACAATGGAACAGAATTTAGATTTCTTCAGTAAATAGCCAAGTAATAAACAAGCCACTGGTCATTGTGCACTAAACCCTGACAGCATGGTGCATGAAGCTTCTTTAACTTCTATTAAATGTATTCATTTCATGAAAAAACACATTCAGTGATCACAGAGAATGATTCAGCTGTTGTTCATACATCAGGATGTGAGGGTCATTGACATTTATGTAAGGTTATTTGGTTAGAGACAGGGGAGCAGATTGGAAATGACTGAGAAGTTGTTGCTGGTGAACATGTGGTCTTTATGCGCTATAATTAATACTTTACAGTTAATTCATACTGGTTCAGCTGCCTGACAACAGAACAGAGCAGGTTTAGACTGAATGTGGCTCCATTAAAACACAGTATCTGGGGAATGAACAGAGGTGTACTGGCCAGTCTGTCTCACACTGAAGGAGTCAAAGATTAAAACTCACCTGTGACATTTGGGTTAGAGTTAGTGGGTTTGCTGTCTCTTTTACATTAGCTCTGGAGTTCTGGAAACAGCCTTTAGTCTTTCACTAAAAATGAGGTGGCATCCCAAGGAAAATTGTTGTGCACTACATCAGTCATACTGGTCTAGAGCTGGGATTCTCAACCTTAAGGTCATGATCCAAAATAGGTCTCCAACCTATAAAATAGATAAAAGATTTTTAGTTGCCACATGCTCATGGTATGCACAGTCAAATGGAAGAAAAAATACAATAATAATAATAATAATAATAATAATAATAATAATAATAATAATAATAATAATAATGATAATAATTATCATCATCAGCGTTATTATTATTATTATTATTATTATTATTATTATTATTATTATTATTATTATTATTATTATTATTATTATTAAATAGATAATAATAATGTAATATGTGAATTGATTTTCCATATTAAGGTAGAAGAAGAGTGTCTTTTGGGACTTCTCACAAAGCCTTGTAAATGTAAAGTAAACAAAATGTAAAGCAGACACCTCGGTGGTAAGACATGAGATGAACAAAAATACAGTAAGACATAAGTGACACAAAAGTTGACAGTGACCTAAAATGTGTCATTCATGATGTCATTTTGTAAATTTGCTTTTACATTTATTTTTTGGATCTTGAGGTGAATATGTTTGGGGACCAGTGTTCTGGAGAGGCATTAAATATTGTCCAGTGAAACCAGTATAAATGTATGAGAATATGTATATAAACTAGGCATCAGCAGAGTCACCACCAGTCCCAGTCTGCCTGATGGTCACTGCTACCAGATGTCAGTAAAAAGATCATTTGGTATTTAAGACAGGACTGTAGTCACATAAATATATATTATATATATATATATATTACGAGACTTACACTGTCGGGGGCTGACAGCAAAGGTATATCCCCAAAATTCCCCCAGTCCTCTGCTCCCCCAACCATTTGGAAAAAACACACCACCTGGAGTCAAAATATGACATCATGTAAACTCAAGGTAGTGGCAAGAAGAAAGAGAATTGTTAGACGATCTATATGAACTCAGTTTGAGCTACATCGACCTGATAGTGGCAGAATAACGGTCAGAGAGCCAATTTTTCCCACAAAACTCCACCTAGTGAATGAAAATCACACCATATGAACTCTGGATGGTAGACAGAAAATGGACATTTGTAAGATGATCAATATGAACCAAATTCTATTTTAATCAGCCTATTATTGCCTAATATATGTCCAAAAAACCGATTTTCAACTAAAGCACCCCCATTTGGATGACTTGGCGGTCAGGGTAAAACCATTATATCCCTGAAACCCGATTTCGGGGATATTATTATTGACTGAGAATGATAAAGTCCTGACCCATCCCTGGTCAATGTCCACCCTGTAACCCCATCTTTGCTTTTTTACAGCAACATTAAAAAATCTGCACTGGCGTCCAAGTCTCAGAGGTGATTTCCACGTCTTGACAGTGTCAGGCTTTAATTTGCCGTCAGTCAGAGAGCGCTGAGGTATTCTGCCTCTCTGTACGCTGGCAGTGACAGGCTGCAGATCATTAAATGATCAGTTCCATTAGGTCGAGTCAACGTTTGGGCCGTAACAGACTCAGGCTCAGACAGAGCTTCGCCTGTTTCTCTGACCTGTGGAAAGGGAAGGAAAGGTTGAGTCAGCCATCGCTGCCACTCGTCATGTCTCAGACCCACCAATACTTCACTTTATCACCGTCTTCACGCCAACACAGTTGTTTTGATCAAATTATGCAGTTTGGTGGAGTTGAGGTCATTTCCTCATGCTGTAGGATAGTTTCTTCTACATTTTAAGTATTTTTCCTTTTGTTTAATACAAGAACTTTGTAACTCAATATACTTACATGTAAAATTAATAATAAATGGCTAAATGAATCTGTTAGTCACAAAACCAGTAATGTGTTACCTTTGGATTTATGATAATCCATAAATACAATTAACCCTCCAGGGTCTATGATCATACCATCAGGATCAGATCACATTTAGACTGTCACTGTCAACTTCACCCAGAAGTGCACATTTGAAAATCATTTTCCAGTTTTTGTTTGGCATTGGTGTATTTTTGGGCCGAATATGTTAATGAAATAGGTGAGTGAAAAATTATCAGATCATATAGTTGAAGTTCTGCTGAAAAGAAAACACATGTGGTGTGGTATGTAAAGACAAAATCAGAAGTGTTCTAAAACAGCCAAAATATGCTCAGACCCCAAACGGTTAATCAATGAATTTATACAAACACAAACAAGCTAGAAGACAACCAGACAAAAAACAAATACACTTATTAAAAATGAATGATGTGTTATTGGATGTTATTTTTGAAGTTAGGATAAATACTTAAATTGACTGTCAAAACCATTATTTTAGATTATAGCCTAATACATCTACAGATTTATGTCCACTCTTAACAAACAAAATTTTAACAAACAATAAATGCAATGTTGGTGAATCACACGTTGTAAAATGTGTACCTAAGGTAGATTTTGCTTCTTCGTTTCATACATTCAGTCCATCAGTTTGTATTAAAATAACGTCTTAATAACGGAATAGCTTTAATTTGGGAAAAATTTTACCATAATATTTATTTTTGTCCGGTATGTTCCCCTTTACGGCCTTACTGGCCAGACACCAGCGCTTCTGGAACCTGAAATAGTAAATTATTCAGAGCTTGAACCTCTTGAATATGCACTTGTGTTACTCTACTAGTTAAGGGTTTTCTTCCACCACCCACTCTTTCCCTCTTTCCACAGTAGGACAAACGATACAGCTAATCTGGGACCCCGACGCTTATGGCTTCACATTAACACCCGGCTAAGGCTCTCGCCGTGACTGGCCCACTCACTGCTCTGCCAAAAACACTTGTGGGGAAAATCATTTTCAGGCTTTAATGATATTTATTCTACACAGAAGTCATTCTTGTTATTTTTTTGTTTTGTTTTGTTTTTTTTTTGCTCAAGGTCCTGCACGGTATTGGGTGCGTCGCTTGGCAAAACAAACATGGTGGAGATGAGTGGCACAGTGAGCGGCTTGAAATAACAATGGCTTATTTACAGAGAAGGTCTGGGCATGGAGGGAAAGCCAATAAAGATGCGTATCGTCTTACACTTTAATGGCTTAACTTATAGTCCTGAAGATGAAAAAAAAGTCAAGCTGTAAGGGAAAAATTCCTCAATCAGCGAGTTACATGCTATATTTGCTTGGTTAATGAGAGGAATGTGAAATGATGAGGAAACTGCATGACAGTGCAGTCCTTTTACAGATGTCACTTCTGTTACATTCATCTGCCGTCTCCCTCTTAGCGGTCCGTCTGTCAACACACACACTTAAATGCAGACTGACGACATGGGGCACCACCAGACCACTTGAATAACTATTTACTCTTAATTGTTCCACAGTATTCCAATTAAAACTTCCCAGAACAGTTATATGCAAAAAATAAATAAATAATAATAAAACCCAAACAACACAAGTGAAGCACAACCATATTCTGTATGTACAGGACATTAATCACAGTGTTTGCTGTTATCAGTGCCAAAAATAGGACTGTTATGACTACAGCGGGAGAAGAAAAGAGAGGGCAAATGAAACACAACACTCCCTCAACAGCTTTTAATACTGAATAACGTATAGTATATCTGTACATACAGATCCATATCATAAAAACTGGAGATAATTTGAGTAACAAAATACAAACTGAGTTGATCAACACACAGCCAGGTGAGAAAATATTGTAATCCCATGTTAACCACTTTACAAATATTATATATACAATGAGAGTATAATTAATAGTGCTACTGGTGTAAAAGCATTAAATTCACCTTTCACTGTAGGAGTTTAGTTTTCTACGAGCACTGGAGAAAGGATAGCACTGTTCATCATCATTCTGAAACAGAAGTAGTTTGTATTTGCATATTATATTTATTTGTAGTTTATTTGTAGTTATACTCACCGTGGACAACCCTGAGTGCAGTGATGGGACCTTTGAAAAATACTGTTGGGGAAAAGTTAATTTGATGGGACATTATCCATGGTATTATGGCTGAATTCCTATAAAAGAAAAAAAAAAAAAAAGAAATGATATATTTGTCAAAACTTGCAATTTTCATTGTATAGTTGTGGTTGGGAGGTTGTCGAGAGGGGCTCTGTAAAGACACACAGAAAGTGAACAGGGGATTTTCTGATTTTTATAGTACATCCTATGAGTCAGACTTTTATCTTCTACCCAGACAACAAATAAACACTAGACCTCAAGCAGCAACATTCTTGTAAATTTCTCTTTATTTTGTCTAATTTTTTTCTCTTAACAAAAAAATAATAGGAATTGACTCCAGATGCACCAAACATTTTTACCATCTAAATCTACGCCTACTCAGTTTTGCTCAGTGTTGAATTATACTTGATTGTAAATGGGATAGGCGTGGCAATTAGCATATGTGATACCAACAAAACATCCTAAAAGGCAGGTGTTGTACTGTGTGCAAACAGTTTCAGAGATGCCACCAAAAAGAGCACTAAGAAGAACTTAAGCATCAGCGAAATCAAAATTATTTTTAAATCAACTCGAACAAAGGAGACATGATCTTTCATAGTGCCAGTCCTGGTGTTTCAGGAACAGCAAAAACACACACATTTGATGCTGTGAATGTCAGCCGGGGGTTGCACAGTTACAGAGATTAAAAGAAAGTGGTTTGATGTAAAAAAAAAAAAAAAAACTAACAAAAAATCAAGTGGTGCCAGGCACAACAAACCCCCTCACAAGTATTTCGCCCATTATAAATAAAATGGAAGATTTAAAAAAAAGAAAAAAAAAAATTTGAACTTTGACCTACCTTTCCCAAAATGTAATGTCATCAGCTCTGGGTCACTGGCAATCTGTAAACCCCATTTGGTGTGAATTGAACCAATAGTTTTGCTGCTAAAGTGATAACAAACAAACGAACCAAACCAAAAACACTACCCCTCTCCTGCCCGTGGGGGGGGGGCAGGGTAAAAATCTCTGTCAGGTGCTCGATAGTTTAACAGGTAAAAGTACTTAAAAAAAAAGGGGTATTAACTAAGTCCTGTCAGATTCAGTAAAAAAAAAAAAAAAAAAAAAAAAAAAAAAAAAAAAAAAAATATATATATATATATATATATATATATATATATATATATATATATATATATATATATATATATGAGTGTAGGCTATAAACAATCACACCAATGCATATGGATGATGTCTTCAGGGTCTAAGTAAGTAAGTAAGTAATTTATTTGTCCATTTAACAAAACATGATATATACATACATACAGTTTGGATTTCTGTATTAAACACGGGCGAAAAGGTGTGGGCAGAAGCAACAGCATATTTTTATGCCTACCTTATTTACAAGAAGGAAAGTTGCAGAAACAAAACAAGATAACAAGATGGCACAGTTTTAAACAATAATGTAGATAAACAAATTATATAACGTAAGCAAAATCTTAGATTCATAACGATAATTGGCTTAGTTGATCCTGATATTTTATATTTATTGAATACCTTACTTTAAACATCATTTTAAATGTGGTGACTGATGTGCATGTTTTTAATTCTTTATTGAGGTGAGTGAAGCCTGTTTGCCTATTGCACTAAGAATTAAAAATGTTTTTCTTTTTTCCACTACCATAGTTTTTTATCCTTTCCAGGAAAATCTGAAAGGACTTACTGAATCCCTCCCCTCTTTATTGATTCATGGGCTATCAAGACAAAAACAACTGAGGGATAACGTGTTAAAGGGAAGAAATATTTATTTCCACTGTGCCCCAGAGCTGTCCTTTAGTTTGATTATTCATTTTTGGTTTTATTATTCCAGATCAAAAGGTATCCAGTCAGACGTTCCACTTAACAGCACCGCCTAATAAATCATAGAAATTCCTTTAAAGCATGAAATAAAACTGAATTTGATTGTATTATGTGTTTCTGTGTTACTAAAATTCCAAACATCCATTTCATGCATTGGGAAAATACTTCCTGGGCTGTGAGTTTTTTTTTGTTTTTTTTTTTATCTTGGTAATAATGAACTCAACCACTCATACAATAAGAAAATAAGAAAACTAGTGAAGTAATTAGTGAATCTCACAAATCTATGTTTTACTAACCAAATAAGAGAATGTGTAGGATACAAACAAAAATAAGAGAAAATGTGTTCGTTTGTGGTTTCTTGCATGAGGTGCAATGTCAGTATAAAGCAGCACTGATATAGATTAGGTACCAGTTCCTGTTTCAGGATATTCTGTCTCATTATCAATGGTTGAAAAATGTTTTTTCTAACTTCATCATTTCAGTTGTTGTGTTGATTTAGTCTTTATGTATTAGTATACTTAATAAAATCTAATTTTATATACGGGTAATTACTTTCTTTTTGATTATACATAGTAGGAGAAAAGATTTATTACTCAAATTGATCAATTGTGTTTTCTTTTCATCCTTTTCCTGCCTTTTCTCTTACTTCATTTTCTGTGCTTTTCTCAGCCAAGAGGTAGGACTTTTTCTTTATTTCAACAAATTTCAAACCTACTACATATTCATTCATTCACTCAAACCTGTTCTTGATTCTACTATGTTCTTCTCCCTGTTTTCTCTGTAACAGGGTTCATCTTACTCTGACATACATCTAAATGGATTTAACCTTTTCCTTTGATGATATGATGATAGTAAATGCTCTACTGTCTGCTTGTAGAAACCCTATGCATGCCAGATTCCCGGCTGCACCAAGCGCTACACAGATCCCAGCTCCCTACGCAAGCATGTGAAGATCCACTCAGCCAAAGAGCAACAGGTGCGTAGAAAGGTAAGAAGAGTGGAGGGAACAAGCTGTATATGAAGAAGCTAAGAGCATATTAGCTAAAAGGATCCAACTGTAGATCTGTTATGCTGAAGGGATGATAAATATGACCAGGTTTGTCTTGTGTTTTATTGCACAGTCAAGTCTATCCAGTGTTTACAGCTGCTTTAAAATTCAGACAAATTTGACATTTTTGTGTATGTGACAGCCTGTTTCACTTGGCCACCTGCAAATTAGGCCTCCAAAACATGAGGAAATTCTGCACTTGTTTAATATAGCCATGATAATATGAGCTGTGATACTTCAATCAAATTCAATCAATCAGTTGTTATTTATATAGCACCACATCAGAATAAAAGTTATCTGATGACTTTATACATTCAGAGTTGGTCTAAACCAGACTCTTAAGCCAATTCAAAGACACTCAACAGAATCCTCCAGGAGCAAACATTTGGTGACAGTGGAAGAAAAACTTCCTTTTAACAGCAGAAACCTGGAGCAGACCCCGACTCTGGAGGATGGATGTCTGACATGACCAGTTGGAGTTAAAGAGAGAGGATTGATGGAAGAGAGAGAGAGTGGGTGAGGGGGGAGAAGGGAAGAAATAGGGGGAGACACATGAAAGCACAGTAAACTGAACTGTAACTGTTAAAAACTAGAACTGCTGTTACTAATATAACTACCAGCAACTAGTACAAATACCCAAAACTGCTAACACTACTACTCCAAATACAAGTACTATTACTGGATTTAGTAGTACTGCATTTGTTAGTACCAACAACAGAAACCTCTACCATCCACGTAACTATATAATAAACACTATTGCAACTACTATATGAATAAATGAATGATAATCAATCAAATTTTCTTTATATAGAGCCAAATCATAACAAAAGTTCTCTCATGACACTTTACATATAGAGTCAGTGGAAGCCAGACTCTCAAGCCAATTTACAGAAACCAACAGAATCCTCCAGGAGAAAACACTTGTAAGTGGTGACAGTGGAAGGAAACACTTCCTTTTAACAGCAGAAACCTGGAGCAGACCCAGACTCCTGGAGGATGGACGTCTGCCTTGAACAGTTAGGGTTAAAGAGGGAGGGTAAAGGAGGAGAAAAAGAGAGAGACAGAGAGAGACTGGGTGAGAGAGGGAGAAGGGGGGGGGCACATGGATGCAATTGATGCACAGATAACGGAACTTGAACTGTCAAAAAGTAGATCAGCTGATGTCAGTATAATTACCAATAACCAGAACAAATGTCCGTAACTGTTAATACTACTACTACAAATACAAGTATTAACAGTGGATGTACTACTACTACTACTACTACTACAACAGTTAGAACAAATAATAGAAACCACTACTATCTATGTAACTATATAATAAACACTGTCACAACTATATGAATAAGTGAATGATGACAATGAAGGCAGGAGAGAAGAAGGACCACAGCAGCAGGTCCAGAACTGGTCCATGGAAAAGCTGTGATGATCCAGGGAAAACCTATGTACTGATGATACTTAACAGACTAAACTCACAGTCACCATCAAACTGACACCAGTTAATCTGGAGGTAGTTAACCCGTTCACTGCCCCTTCAGATATAGATTTATTTTATTAATCTCCAGGGGAAATTCAGTGTCCGATTATTCAGTCTATCTTCAGTTTAGTCTTATTTTTATTTTTTTGTGCTCATTGCGATTCAGGTAGTCTTTTGTCATGCATTTACTGCACATGCTTATTCTGCAATGACAATAAGCATGTGATTTATTGTTAGACACTAGTGTCAATGATGTCATGTGCTTTTGTACATGGAAACGTGAAGTTAGGAGTTATTAAGGTGGCATTTAACTCCCATAATGTAATTTTCAATTATTTTGTTAAAACAACTTAACATGGATATATGTCTAGAAAATAGATTTAACTCCCATAATGCCATGCTATCTCATCAAACTATATCTTTTGACACTGTTTTTATTCCTATTTACTCCTTGAGGCTAAAATTACATACTGTAAGTTTAAAAATTACTTTTAATGAAGGACATTGTTGCCCATATAGTTGGTATAATTTTATTTTCTGAGCCATTCTTGTTTTTATTCCTATTTCTACACATCAGTAATCAACTTTGAACAGATGTCATGATTACATACTGAGTCCCAGTTATACTTTATCAATTAAGAATAAATCATAATGTCACAATTATTTCATGAGAAGAGGTAAAAACATTTTATTCCAACTTTCTGGTCAAGAGTGTATGTACAGCAGGTTTAATGTGTTAGAGAACGATGAGGAACAACATGAAACAAAATGAACCAACCAGAAACTAACAGGGAACTTTGTGGCTCAATACTCCGGCCAAGGGTCGGATTTAAGCACAGTATGTAATTTCTGCAGCAATTAAAGAGTAAATGACTCTGTAATGTAACATCTGATGTAACACAGAAATCATGGTGAGAGATGAGTTAATGTATCACAGTTTTATTCATGTTACATTCACTGACATAGTTTCCTGTTATGTCATTTCATTCTAATGAAGTATCTGTTAGTCATTTTTAATGTTAACATCAGTAAAGTGGATATGACACCATTGACAGGTGACCAAACGAAAGGGGTCATTTACATTAAATAAAATTACAGTTTTTCTGCTTTTTTTTTTCTCTTCTTTAAAAATTCGGTCATTGTTGGAAACATTTGATATAATAAATTTCATGAAAATGATTGTTCACACTGCAGAAATCTAAATCTTACCAAGTGTATTGTTCTCATTTCTAGTCAAAATATCTCATCACACTTAAAATAAGACATAATCATATAAAGAGTAACTTTTCAATGCGATATAATAACTTATTTTTAGACAATAGATCTTGAAAATCTTATTTCAAGAAATCTTACAAGATAATTTTCACTTGTTCCATTGGCAGATTTTTTTTTGTTTGAATTAAGCAAAAATTCTTGAAATAAGCAAAAAAAAAAAAACCTCTTCCAGTGAAACAAGTGAAAGCTAGCTTGTAAGATTTCTTGAAATAAAATTTTTAAGATCTCTTGTCTAAAAATAAGTTCTTATATCTCACTGAAAAGTTACTCTTTGTGTGATTGTCTTATTTTGAGGGTGATGAGATATTTTGACGAGAAATGAGAAAAATACACTTGGTAAGATTTTGATGTTTTTTTCCAGTGCAAGTCAACAAAATAGTAACATAGGCCTTGACAGTTTTAGATATTTTAATGCCGAAATGTTCCATCTTATGGGGTCAGATTTAATGCACACAATATATTAACAAAGATGTGTGTATTCAGAGAGAAACACTGTTTAGCTGCAGTGAGCATTAAAGCAGAGAACCTACAGGAGAGTTTGTATCAGCAGGTGAAAACTACATCATCTCAGCTCGGATCTGCATCTTTGTCCAGTTCCACTGTGACATACAATAGTACTGTTAATAATGCGCATTATCCACATATTCATGTAGTTGGTTTAATTTCGGGGTTTTGAGGCTGCGGGTGAGGTGGGGTGGGGTGGTTTTGAGAATTGTTTCCCCCGACAATAGATCAGGTTCAACCACATTTCATCGTGTTCATAGTCAAAAGCCCGTTCTTTCCCGGAGTGGAAGAGGGTAAATAAGACAGAGAAAGGGCTCATTGTTGTGGAAGGGGCTGGATAGTGGCAGGCTGGATGATGTGTTCCTTTGCTTCGAGTCGTAAAAGGGAAACACATGTGTGCTTGTAGCATTGTTAATAAGCTGTAGTGCTGAATACCCCAGTGGCCAGATGTTATGGACAAATGTCAAACAAACGCTCTTACTCCACTCTTGGAGCAGGGCTGGAGAAAAACTGTTAGGAGCGTCACTGTGGGGAAAACAGAGCCCCAATTACATGTGATGAATGTTTTGCAGGATACTCATAAGGATTCTCAGGACGCGCGCACACACATACAGTATCTAAGTGTGAAATCATCATGTAGAGGATGCCAGCTGTAAAAACTATTGCACGTAAACATGATGAAAAGTTTGATTATTTCTCATTTCAGTGGCTAGAAGGGCAGAGGGCCTTTAAAGATGGAAGTTCGGGATGAATAAAGTTTTCTGTCCACTTGGCTCAGTGCTGTGGATGAGCAGAAAAGTAAACAGATACTAGAGAAGATTACGGTAATAATGGTAAAGAATATGAATCAAACCACAGTCCGACCACAACATTAAAATGTGGAATTGATTTTAAGTTGGATTTATGGACGGACAGACAGAAAGGCAGCTACACAGACAGATGGACTGATTGAAGGTTTTGGAAATAAATTGGAAAAAAAAGAAGTTGGTGGAGGACATGAGCTTTGTCAGATGTAACCGGACCACTTTTCTTACACTTGACTTAAACGGGTCCAAATGACTCACAGCAGCTGCACCAGGTTCTCTTGGCATCGTAAAGTCAACGCTTTTCACCACTAGATACTCCACTGAGAAGTATGTATTAGTCCAGATAGTTAAGATGACAGCATGGTGAAAGGAACACACAAATGATTTAGTTGAGTTTATATTTTAACTTCTGATGAACATTCATAATTTGGATGGAGATGGAGATGAGTGTATTTGTATGAGACAGTCGCCTTCTACTGTTGTTACATATACTTCAGTGTGTGTTTTACATGAGCTTTTAATTATCAGAAAACTTTTCTTTTTTGTTCCTATATGTTAACACAAGTATTTCTACTTTCTACGAATAATTGTCAATTATTTTCATTTTGCATCATCAAGACAAATTTCAACCTAAAGGGGTCAAACAATAAAGTTCAAGGTTCAAAGGTTCAAAAACTCCCATAGAATAGAATAGAATAGAATAGAATAGGCTTTATTGTCATTACATTGGTTGTGCAACAAAATAGCAGGTGGTCTCTACCAACGACAGTGCACTTATATCAAAATAACAACACAATAAGATACAGACATATGTGGAAAAAAAAAATGCTGTGCAATTGAAATATGTACAAATTAGAGATATACTGTATGAAAGGGTAAAATAAAAAAAATATAAAAGTAGTATAAAAATGTGCAGATGTAACAGTGTAAACGCTGTAAACATACATGTAATCATACATGTGCCAGATATGAGGCACATGTTCAATGTATCACACACAACGAATGTAAGAAGACAAACATGTTAAGAGACTGAGACAAGACCATGGAGAAAGAGAGTCTTAGTGTTTTGAGTAGTATTTATTTTACATTTTATTTGATATTAGAATAGATTTATAATTTTTACTCTATATTATGACATGATGGTAAGTTTTAGTTTCTTCCTCCTCCTATGGTAAAGCCTCATCTAATGCTGTAATAAAAGCAGAGGCTAATACCATTTTTGGTCGATAACCTTTTTTTACTCAGTATCTTGATCCTGGCCCACCGTGCTACAGTGTGCACACCATCCCCGTTTTAACTCTGCTGGATCTTAACGATAAATCTCCTGAGAGAATCGTAGACCTGGTTGTTAGTGCAGTCCTGGTGTTCACCCCAGCAACTGTAACATTTTATTACAGCGAAATCGCCTGATGTATTTAGCAGAGGTCAGCTGTGCCACTGATCCGTAGCACAGGTGTTCCGTTTCTCCATCTGACACAGGTTTCTTTTAGGTTTAGGTTTCTTCTATGATCGACTCTCCATCTGAAATGTGTCTTTACTTGACCCCATTACTGCTGTTGGCAGCGAGAGAAACAGAAGCAGCCTCACACTGGCTCGGAGTTGGCACGCCGATCTCTCATCCAACATGTCCGAGGCCAAAGCATGACTCAAAAAGGAGCATATGATCTTTTCTCTGGTTCCCCCTGACTGACAATGTATACTCATTTGCAGAGTTACTGTTTCAAATTACAGTCACATTATTGCAAAAGGAGAAAACAAAAAGTACACCCCACATAGGGGCCTGCCTACAAATAGACACAACTGAAACTCTATTTTGTTCTTGGGTTGTGAAATCTTGCAAACCAGATGGAGCTTTTTTTAAACTGAAGACTAAAGTTTGTTTCTTGTAAATATTTTCAGTTTATTTGTATTTTTTTGATTGACAGCTTCGGCCTTGCCCTCACCTGGAGCAGGACGTCCTAAGTGACTGCCTGTCCATGCAGCACCTCCAGAGCTCCACGCCCTCACAGCACCTCTACAACGGAAAAGATGGACGCTCCCCTGGTCTGGGCCAAGACATCTTCACAGGTGCACACACATTGGACTGAGCTCTTTCATCAAACATGTGAACACATTATCAGAGAGGAAACATCAGGTTTAAGGTGTTCAGTGTTAATGCAGTTCAGTTTTATTGGGAATATCACCATGGTAACTAGTAGCCCACAGCCAACCGCTCCAGGACAGGTTATGATTTAGTTAAAAGATTAAAACTTACAAGAGCACCACCTAGTGACCGACCCATTGTCTTCTTGGCGCTGGAACGGACACTTAAAGGCCCATTCATGCTCCCTTTACATACATAAACAGGTATGTCTATTTCCAATGGTGTGAAGCGTTACTGTTTTCATATTTCCATGCATCCATTGGTTTGGAATGAGAGTTTATCAATCCATCCACCAGAGGACACCACTCTTAATTAACATACTGGCTGAATACTATGAAGAAGAGTAAAGTTTTTTCAGAAGAAGAAGAAGAAAGCCAAATGTGGTGATAAAAGAGGAGGTATTACTAATGTGGATACTGATGTTGATATTGAGAGGGGTAGTTGTTGTAAATAAGTTGGTAGTTTTTCACTAACTCACACAGTCGCTCTTTGAGAAGTTCTACCATTTCTGGAAATTATTCTCTTCAAATCTCAACACTGCCTCCATGTTTCCCGATGGTACTGCTGCGTATTCTCTGTTTGGACTTGCATCTGCAAGCTCGCAGGGAACAGACAGAAATACGCACATAATGAACGCAGAGCACGGACAGAACGGTCTGTCTGTATACGTATGCGTCTTTCACATAGAGCATGAATGGACCTTAAGGGTGTGTCACCGTTCCTTAGAGAGCCTGTGGTAAATGGACATTACATAGGCTTTATCCACTTGAATACCTTCAAGGTTCCCAAATCTCTTTACTCTGTATCTTATTCACCCATTTGCGCACACACACACACACACACACACACACACATACATACATACATAGGGGTTCAGTGTCTTTGCCCAGGACACTTGGACATGTGGACAGGAGTCAGAGAATGAACCAGTACCCTTGCAGTTTTGTGGACACCCTGCTCTACCTCCTGAGCCTCAATGACACTGACTCTCAGTTTTTAGGGACTGTCTGCACCAGGGATGACCACACTTTTTTGACTTGTGAGCTACTTTTAAAATGACCAAGACAAAATGATCAGCGGATGCTCAGCAGGTAATACTATCAACACACATATTAGCAGCTGGATTAGCTAACACTACTGACTCTAATGTGGGTTTGAGTCCTGGCAGGAACGTAAACAGCACCGTCATTTAGCCCATAGGCTAGTTTCTGTTTTTTTTTTCTTTTTTAATGCCATGTGATCTTCACGCATTACCTTTGTGATCGACCAGTAGACTGTGATGTAGGTATTGGACACCCCTGGTCTAATCCCTTTATCTTTCCATCACAAGCATCTATGTTTTCATATTTGTCCTTTACTTGCTTCCCGTAAGAAAAGAACAAATATGTGCCACCGCCAGGGTTTCAGCTTAATGAATAAATCTAAATTTATTGTAAATGTCATAAGAATACATCTAGCTACACATTCATTTAATAAAATACACTACTGTAACTATAGTCAGATCCCCTTATGTCTTAATGACAGAACAGTAATACTCCTTCCCTCCTTCCTTTGGTTGCATATTAGTCATATATTGTATATTTTCCTTTTCTCATATCTGTTCAGTATCATAGTTTGTTCTGGGTTGATTTAACAAGTTGATAACCACCGCTGTGACAGTGCTTATGCACGATTGTGGCCGTTGAGTTCAGCTTCACTAATTTCTTCTACATAATGCAATCTCTCATTGACGTTTTTTATTGCTTTTTTTTCCTTCAATAAATGTCCTGGGCTTTACTGTCCATATTCTTGGGGAAACTGACACCAGCTACAGCTTTCAAAAAAGGTTAACAATGTGTTATTTAGCATCCAGCCAACCCACAAACATATCATACATCTCTGTAACTTTTAAACAATGTTTTTATGTAGTTTCAACACTCCAAGTTATTGTAGGTTTGTGCTACGTGCAGTTTCTGCTGACTAAAAATGATGATGAACAGATAGAACCACGTCTAGATTAGGAATAAATCCACACATGGACCCTCCTGCCACTTGACTGGCTTCAATCTGTCAAAGTAATGATGTATTATGAACGGTGATGTTGGGTCAGGGGAAACTGAATTAACAGCAAATAAAGTTAATCCTCTTTGGCTGGACTATTTGTTTTATAAAATTGGGAATAGGGTTGTTACTTCTTTTGTTTCATTTCAGAATTTTGTAGTTAAACTTGGGCAACAAACACATGTGATACTACATAATCATTTGGCTTAATTATAGACTGTCATATGACACTAATCATAGCACCATGATGGAGCAGATGAAAATGTGAATGCAGGAGACTGGCTACTGCCCAAAATATCAATGGCCAGCGAGTATTTGTTCCAAAACAGAAGAACAGGCCTGTAACTGAGGTCTGACCGCCAGAAATCCCAACACCTGGCAAAGCAATCACCCAGTCACTGGTGGTAATCAACAACCATGTCAACATTCCCACAGATGTATTATAGTAATTTTGAGCTTTCAGGCAGCAAAAAAATCCTACTTTTGTTCAAACAAATACCACTGCTGTAATTTGTTCTGTACAACTTATACACATTTAAGTTGGACTGTATGATGTTATTTATATTTAGCAAGAAATGTTACAACCTTGTACTTTTATTTGTTTTTGTTGAATTTCAAGGCCATTTCATGTTAACCCATCATCTTGTCATGCAAAGGCTGCAAAAACCATTAGCTACTGCAATAATCTGGGAGCCTTTACTCGTCACGTGTGGCCTTTAAAGTTGCATTTTTCTAACTGATGAATTTGACCGTCACTGTGCGTCAACACTACACTGGAATATAAAGCAGGGAGATGAATGACAATAACAATCTTGAAGACAAAGCAGATGCCCAGCGGTGTCTTTAGCTTATGGACACATCTGTCCTTGTTTCTCGTCTGTACCCTTTCCAAGCTCCCCGTTGCTCTCTGTTATTGTTGCTGGAACTCAGATGACTGTGAACACTGAGTGTGTCTTTGACCAGGCCTCTGAGTTTTTGGCTTTTTACCCTTGCTCCCTTTCTGTTTCTTAGTGGATGTTGCCTGCTCTTTTGTTGTAAATGGTTTAAAGCCCTGAGGAAGTTCGCTTCTCCTGAGCTGATGCCAAGGCGTTTAAGGATGCAGTGTTATTCACAGCCCTTGCCAGGAAGGGAGATGTTGCAGGTTGGCATTCAGGATTCCCATTTGCATGAATCTTACTTTGTGCTCAGGCCAATAGGATGCATGTTAGAGGTGGGGCATTATTAGCACTTGTGGAACAGAAAATGAGTCATACTTCCAGTCAGAGTTAAACTTGTTTTTCTGTTGTGCGTCTGCTCTCATTCACATGGCTCTAGTGAGACTTACGAGAAGCCCCTCTGTTTTATAGAGCGTAATTAGAGCATTCTGTGATTAACCAGAGGAAGGACTGATCAGAGTTTTAGTGCAGAGGTTTATTTGCTCCTGTTATTATGCTGAGTGCCTCATATTCCTCACCATCTTCTTCTAGCACGGTGTTTTCTTCCTGAACTGAACAAGAGGCCGTTCAGACCCGTCCACGACATCCTCAATACATAATAATCCTCCACTAACTCTTAGAAGAGTGCCATCAGATCTGCACTCCCTCCCTCTGCAAGGAAGCAGCGATAAAATTGAGGCAATCACAGCCATTATTTGTCGACTGTTTTGCTGGTCTGGTAGCAGATGTTGGGGCTAAAGGGGAAAACATTTAAGGCCAGTGATTGATGATTTGCGGGTAATGAATCAAGCTTGTAACCATTTCAGAACGCTGTCAGAACAGGCTTTGGCATGCTTCCACTTGAGAACAGCTGTGTATGGAAACGGCAAAACCAGGAGCACCGATCCTCTCCCGTCCTTTCATCTCGTCCTGTCTTCTCCACCTGTCGCTGGTAACTGCCCCAGACAGTTAGCACACAGCCCTCCTCTTGGATGCTGGGAAACAAATCAGCCAATAAATGGAGCAGAAGATAAATAGATTTACTGTGTCTGCAGAGTTCAGCTCAGTTGCTCCTAATATCACGAAGTGTCCAGTTTTTCACTAATTAAGATTAAGCTTCACAGACAAAGACGCATTGTAATAAGAACAAACAGGGATCTCTGTAAAATTCATTAGCTTTAGGGGTTTTTTTGCTCAAAAAACAAAAACAGATCCATCATCATTCACAGCTTGAAACATTAGAAAATTTTGGCAATGTACTGCTTGTACTAGAAGAAAATATTTACACCCTCAAACACTATTGTGTCAACAAAAGGCAAATCAAGTAATCACAAAAATTTCCATTATTGAAAAGAGACTGAATGAGAGAATGTTCTGGATACATTGGAAAAGAGTCAAGAAATTGGCTGTAAGTTTCCATTAGTGTGCTAACAATTGAAAGAAATCAAAGAAACCAACATTTTAATGGCTTTGTCTTCTATTATTTATAGGGAATAGACAGTCTCAGCAGTTACAGCCCGTTGTCTATGACACATATCATGTACGTAGTACATTCAGAATCATCATGAGTATCAGTACACACAAACAGAGGTGATCCAGTGACCTTATTCCCCCTTTTAAATAGCCTACTGTTCAAAGTCACTGCTGAAACATATGTTACATTTTACTTCATTATGCTGTAATAAGAACAAGCAGCTGAAAGGACAAGCAAGGCCAATCCCTGTGGCAGCACAAACAATGTACACTAAATTACAAACAGCGCAAACATAGAACTTTTTTTTTTTAACTGAGAATTGGATGAGGATTGTCAAAACAAAATCCTGTTGCCATGAAATAGCTTTTAATTTTCTCAAAGAAAAGATGGAGTGCAGGGCCCTAGAGTTTGTTTGACACATTTACTAAATTAGCTTTGTTTGTCTTTCAGGCCTGTACGCTGGCTCCAGCACCCCCCATCACAGCGCCTCTGTGGAGCTGCTCTCCCCCAACGCTAACCCCACCTCTGCCGCTGAGCTGCCTTCCAGACAGCACAGACTGGAACGGGACCTCGGCAGCCCTCATCACCTGTCACCTTTGGCTGCGATGGATGGGACGAGAGACGGGTGAGTCATCCACATACGTGTAATATTTTCACTCTGCTACAGGATGGAAAATAGATAATTGTCTTTATATTCTCTGCTATTTTATTTTCCAAAACACCTTGTAACTCTACTTTTTAGTTAATTATTGTTGTTATTACTAAGATGTTTAAGTAAGGTGATAAAAGAATGTTTCATTGATTGATTACTGTATTGATTTTTATTTCTCCAAATGAATATGAGGAAAATGGGTCCTCATATTTAACAGCCCTCGTCATGTGACCACAACATGAATTGCTGATTGACATCCTCAGTTCACATAAATATGCTGCGTCCAAAATTCCATCGAGACCACAGCCTTGGAGTCAACAGTAGGGTGGACCAACTCTGGAAGTCCTCGCAAAAGAAAAAAAAATTAACAAATTTCCTGCCATTCTGAAACATTTAAGTGTTTTGGACCTCACAACCCAAACTGTACGACAAAAGGAAAGCTTACAAACCTAGAAGAACTCTGGTCATGTAAAAGAGTCACATTTGTAATTATTGACTTAAAATAATACAAAAAACTGCAGGTTCAGCTCACTAATATTACTATTTACACATTAATACATACACAATTGGGCAAGGTCAAGCACGTCACGGATGGACAACCTACTACTTTTTGATTCATAACTTTTGAACCAGACAAGTTAAAGACAGATATTACATATAATTATATAGGTCTGAATGCCATCTTAAACATACTCAAAGGGCAAAATTTAGTTTCAAATATTTTTAAATGAAAAATATCAAAAAGTACTGCATCACAGATGGACAAAACATTTCCGTCAGTTTTTTGCAAATTACAAAGTTCTCAAAAGGGAAGTTCCTCTGACATTTTCATCTTAAAATTTATTCAGTGTATACCTTAAGCCCTCTATTTTACAACCTAATAATTGGTTAGAGGAAAAAAATATCTTATCATAGCTAAATAGCACGAGTTTTGAAAAAATGGCAAGGTCACGGATGGACAACAAAAGTAAATATCAAATTAAACATTTTTTATTTCTATTATCAATATCATATACATTTTTTTAACAATATTCACAACATACAAATAATATTAACATTATATTCAAATGTATTTTGCATAGATACTGTATATGCATTTATTAATTTTAAACATGTGTGTTTAGAATATGACATAAATCATATAATAGTCAAATATCAATGTGTTTGGAATAAATTTAGTTTATGAGAGTTTATAAAATGAACCCAGAATGATGGCAGAAAACTTTCACTTTCATCACTTTCCAACAATTCACACTCTTAAACTCCTCAAAAAAAAAATTTCAAAATTTTTTTCTCATTTCAAAATACATTTTCCTGAAAATGTAAGTAATTACCTACCCAAAAATATAAGTTTGGTATAGATTATTGTAATTTAATTTTTTTGATCAGATGTTAACCTTCCGTTGACTTCACCCAATCAGCAATAAACAACAGAACTGGAAAGTACACAAATATACACACTATGACCTGCAGCTCTCCCCTTTATGTTCAAACCATCATTTCATGACACTAATGAAAAGTGAAGCCTCAGAGTAGAACAGTAGAATCCCTAGTGTGACAGAATCTTAACAGTGATTGGTAATTACACCTGTCAATCACTCCTACCCTCTTTATTGATCTCTGAGCTCCCCTCAACTCTGTCACAAGAGGAGGTGACAGATTTTTGTTACCTCTCAGACCACTTCTGTTAAAATATCCATAAAGGTAACTGTGAATGATGGATTTTTTGCCAAAATATCTCCCACCCCGAAGTTGTATAGTACACATAGTGAGTACGTAGTGCACAGCTTGGGATTTTGAAGCTGAAGTCATACAATGTCACACTCTATTGAATTCTGCTTTTATAGCTCAAGTTGGCACCATAATATGTAATAATGTTTTCAACATTTCTTGCAGCGTACAATATATCATTATATTTATAGATGTGTCCTCCAATCCATACAAACAGATCATGGGTCATTCAAACTTTCCTCCTCACATAAGCCCAACCCTGATAATATCATGATCACACTGTGTTTCATTTGTTTTGCAGTGATTTATCATCCTCATTCCAAGCTGAACCTTCGAGCGAACTCACTTAGATCATGTTAGTTTAAGCCTCTTGGTCTTGCTGACTAAACCATTTGGTTGTCTTACTGGAAACAGACTCAACTCTACACCCTCTAAGATGTCCCTAAGGGGGAGAAGGGCTGTGCCGGTCACAAAGGGGTCAACATGACACATCACCAGCTCTATTTCTGGCACTCATATCAGTGTTCATAAGGTCCCCCATCTCTACTGGACACTACAGCATCAGCGTGATGACTGAACCGCTTGGCCGGACATGATTCACACTTTAATGAGTGTAAACTGTCAAAGCCGTGTGATAGCATCATGTTCTATTGTTTATTATTCAAAGGTCCCTGTTTTGATTCTTGTTCTCTGTTTTACCCTCAGAGAACAAGAGTCAGTGCATTCTTAATGAAAACACACTAAACATTTCACACTGTGATTTGTTAATGTGTCATACATCAAATAGAAACAGTTAACTGCATTAAATTATGTCATTTAAAATGATGATGAATATTTGTTCTTAAATTAGCTCTTCTGGGGATACTTTTAATGAATATGTAATAAAACTTTAAAGTAGTGTTTAGAACTAAAGGGTTATTTCACATATTTTAAGGGGTTGTATGAGGTATTCATGCCAGTGTAACGCCCACAGTAAATGATGTTTGACACAGCCCAGTTTGGAGAAGTAATGACATAGAAGCTGCGTGAAGGACTGCAGAGGACAATGCACTTGTTGAATCCTTACATGCTAGTCTACAGCTGTGTCAGTCAGTTACTTGAGTTTTTTCTTTTTTTTATGTCAATTTGTGATCTCTGTGTGTTAACATATTAACTCAGACAAGAATCAAAGTAATGTTTTAAGTAACAGTACCAGTATCCTCTGTGTTCTTCAAGGTAAAATGAGTTAGAAAAGTTTGTTACATGGCACCATAAAGCATAAAAGAGTAAAAATACTAAGAATATATTATACATGCAAAATGATACTGATTTAAGTGGACTTTTTCAAGAGCAGCAAAATATTTTTATGGCTGGCATCATCCATATCCACAACCCACTTTAAAGTAAGCTGGTGTTGTTACATCTTCAGCACAAAAGTAAAGGAACACTATTATCAACCATTTAAACATATTTCCAAAAGCTGTCCCTTTTAATAGAACGCATGGAAAACAGTTGAAAGAGGTGAAACATACTAAAGGACACATGAACAGGGACTGTTCTTTTCATGTTTCTCTCTCTCTATCTGTGTGTGGGTTTGGGTGTGGGTGTGTGTGTGTGTGTGTGCGTGTGTGTGTGTGTGTGTGTGTGTGTGTAAGAGGTGCAGCGTGTTTCCTATTAGTGCCAATGATTTCCCCAGAGAGCCAGCAGAGCAAAGTTACAGAGCCCGAGTGTCGTCAGGAGGCACAGTGTGTACTGTACTAAACAATGTGCCGAAACCAGGGAGGTAGAAAAGGAAAATAGCCTTTTACAGTTTAATAACATTGAGAAAGAGTGGATGGAATCAAGCTTCATAAACCCTGTGTTACAGATGTGATCATGTTTCGTAAACATGCTTTCTTTTAACTCCGCGGTCGGCTCTTTGGGTGTCTGCGTGTGTGTGTGTGTGTGTGTGTGTGTATACATTTTTATGTGAGTATATGCAGCATAGCTGTATGACAGAATGAGGTTTGATTCTTTCTTTAAGAGCACGAGCTGTGCATGCTTTTGTACTAGAGTGTGTCACTGTGTGTGGGAGTGTGTGTGAGTGAGGGGAGTTTACATATAGTAATCCAGGAAACACACATGATTGCGTGTGATTGGGGTGTGAGGCACAGCAGACCGGTCAACTTCCAGCACAAACAGTGCAGCCGGCCGACGCGGTGAAAAGCTCTGGATGTAAACGTCCGAGGGCCGCTCAGACATGTCAGGTTGGCCTGGAAGCATCTGGAAGGTGATGTGTTGTTTCAAGCCTTGAAAGCAGGAGGAGAACACTGTCGAAATTACCTTGTGGTTTTAGTGCCTCTTTCTCGGCGGCATGCACAATTACAAGTGCGAGGAGAGGAATGGAAAGTGAAAAGGACCTGAGTAGGCCATGGTGTAACTACACAGGCAGGGTGACATATTGGATGTGAGACATGGGTTTGTTCTTTTGGGCTCTTGATGAGGAACATCTGAACCATTTTCTATGCACACATGCATTTGTACGTCTCTGTGAACGAGGATCACTGCGTGCGTGCGTGTGTGTGTGTGTGTGTGGTTAGCAGTGAGAATCTCCTTCTCCCCCCACATATGTAACTTAAGTACGCGTTAAACCATATGAGAAATCTCTTTTTTGTTCATATTTATCTTTACTTGTCCTTCTAGAGTTTCTGCATACTTGTCATGTGACACATTATTGGATTTATCATTATTATTATTATTATTATTATGCTTGATTGATTTTGAAAATTATTTTATGTATATATACATACACACACAGACACACACACACATACATACACAAACACAAATAGCAGACCATAATAAGGCCCTTAATAAATCTGAATATATTATTTCTGGTTAACAAAAAAAAAAAAAAAAAAGCTTTATCAGTAGACCATGTGATTTACAAGTCATACTGAAGAACTAACTATTTTCATTTCTTCTACTTTAATGAAATGAAAATGTTTGCCTTGACAGGGTCACTAGTAATCTGCAACCTGTTACATTCCAAAAGTAACCTGTCCAGCACTGCACACACAGACACACACACTGCACCGCTCTATCTGTTGATCATACAGTGTGGGACACGAGGGTGGGGTAAGCCATAAAAAAGTGAGCTGTGGATCTACAACGAGCTGGGCATGAAACGTCTACTTACATTTGCCTGAAGATGGAGCATTTGATTTACATGTTTAAAGTCTTAAGTATACAGGCTGCTGCCAAAGTCAATATGAGT